>NW_013952535.1:1335767-1338390 GCF_001266775.1 Austrofundulus limnaeus
GGGTCCACTTTAACATTAAGATGTAACCAGGTATTCAAATATTCACATATTGTCATGGCTTGGTGGGGAGGAGAACCCAAATAGCAGGCAGGCAGGCAGACCAAACTTAAAGTAATAAAAAAGACTTTAATAAAGAAAAAGGCCAACGTGGTGGCAAGACAACAAAACAATAAAACAAAACTTTGAACATGAACATGAAGATGAACATGAAGACAGAACAGACATGAGAAAGCAATTGGTGTTCCTGTCCTACAATAATACTCACATTTTGTGCTTTTGGTTTTAGAAATTGTAACAGACATTTTTTGCTGGTGCAACAGCTTTTTCTTCTGTACTACAAAACCAGCAACCACTGGAGCACCAGTGCTATGAGCTAAAAAAAAGGTTAACATACAGCCCTAATTCCCAGTATTTCTCAATGACAAATACTGGAAATAAAAAGTGTGAAATATTCTGAAATGTTTCCTCTAGTTTTGGAAGTTCAGTCTTTTTGCAACCTGTTTAACATTTCACCATATTTACTCGTGAAAAGYTCAGCCTCTGTAAAATACTATATTAAATATCAGGTACTTCTACTGGCCTGTGCGAAGCACCTTAATTTGTGGCAAAAATACTCTGCTGGTTCTTATTTGTACCTCTTATATTTACAGGTTTTGTTACCCCTGGAGCTTTTTTTGGAGATGTGTTGCTGCCATAAAATTCTAATTTCTATTACTTTCCAATAAAAGTACAATACCTTAGTTTAAATATTTGATCATTTACAATGTTCCATTGTCAATAAAACTTAGGAGGTACCCCGTCACTTTCACAATGACTGCTGGAAATGGGCACCGGCTGCCCTGTGACCCTGAACAGAAAAGCAGGTAAAGAAATGGGATGGATGGATGGATGGATGGATGGATGGATGGATGGATGGATGGATGGATGGCTAAAGTGACTGAACTACTGTAACTGAATGTTAAAAATCAGTGTTCAGGTGAGTGAAGGTATTTATGACTTCACATGATCAGTGACAGACCTCCTGATGTTGTAACTCTAAAATGGCTACACATTTATTTCCAAGTAGAGCAGATCCATAAAATCCAGATTGGTTTTTAATAGCAGTTGTGAACATTTGCACTTAAAGCTGTTCACAACTGGACCGGTTTGTTGCCTGATTTAAGGTACCATACATTAAAGACATGGACAAAACTGCCAGTCAGTGCCTACAGAATATAATTTATGCACTGGTTTAGGTCAACTTGCCCTTTAAAGGTTTTGATTATTTATTGCTCATGCCTTATCATGCAATCTTTTTTATAGCTGCATGCTGCCCTTTGAAACATGTGCTCTTATGTGCTGAAGGTGTTTTCATTCTTCTTTCAAGCAGGTCACCTCAACCTACAGCTTTTGACAGCTCGGTTTTGTGATTTTTCTTCTTGATGCAGTAAATCAGACAAATATTCCTTTTAGTACCCCTTTGAAGTTCCAGAGCAGGTTAGTGTAGCTGAGATGCATTAAGAATTTTTGTATCGTTTAAAATCTGCCTAAGAGAATGACAAAAGTACTGAAACACACATGGCTCATGCTGTTTCTTTCTTGTAAACTGCTACAGATGAAAGTACAGTTATAAACACGAAAAAGCAATTTTAAATGGTGCACACAGTTTGGTTATAGAGTCGTTTATACTCAAAAATGTGTGACTGGAACACAWTTCAGTCTTGTTGGTAAAAAGCCAACACAAACAACTCATAAAGTTGGCAGGAAAGTCAGTGTTTGTCTTATCAACTTATAAGCCTGAAACTTTCAGTTCATCTTGAGAACCGACGAAGCCTTTTGAATGAGAGGTGGCATGTCTCTGAGAAACATCAAAGGTAGTCCAGCTGCCTTTATTCAAACACTTTGGATTGCCCCGTCCTCAATGTGTCAGGATGCAGCTACTTGATCAAAAATTGTCATGCTAGCTAGTATGAGACTCRTGATGTAATGGGGTTATAGCCTATAGGCTGAATGACCAAAATCTACTGCATGCAGGCCCCTCATCATGGAAGCACTGCCACTTCATTCTGTTAAGGACCACTACCATGAGGAGACACTGTGATCTTGTTTTGTAGAGTTTGTGTATGCTCAAAACTAGGTGTGCGCTGATTGCAATTTTCTGGTCGATCACTTATCACCCATCTTTAAAATGTCTGACCCGCCGATTACAATTTTGGCCAAACACCGATTTAAATAAGTGACACTGTCAGGTCACAATATACCTTCAATGTTCCAATCTTATTTTATTGAAAARCGTTGAACAATGCCCTTGAAACAATCCAAACATGTTTTAACTGGACATTGATGCAGAGCAAAAGAGAGACAGTGGCTGATTTTCAGACAACTGGTCTTTTCCACCAATCTTGWCTAAAGTATCAGCCGACCTCAGATCTCCAGACCCCTTTGTTGTGGAAAATAAACAACCTCCCCACAGATGAATGGCTCAACAAGGAGAGCAGCTCCTCAGGTTTAGTGTCTGTTTCACCAAACCCTAACTACCGACCATACAATTCATCATATTAATATACACTCACCGGCCACTTTATTAGGTACACCACGCTAGTAACGGGTTGGAACCCTTTTGCCTTCAGAACTGCCTCAATTC
>NW_013952535.1:1341232-1344042 GCF_001266775.1 Austrofundulus limnaeus
CATTAGCACCTCCAGTAATATATTTACTGAGAAAAATGGTGACGTGTTCGATACTTATTTTACCCACTGTAAATAAAACTTAACTCAGGACAAGATTCAGCAGTCCACCAATACCTCAGTAGTAAGGGACACTCTGCTGAGCACAAAAATGTTGGTATTTTAGACAAAGTCAGATAGCTTGACGGGGAGCTGAAAGAAATTATTTGAGTCAAATGAGAAGACAACTATAAACAGAAGAGGCACATTTTAGATTTCAGACACATAATGGTGCATTAAGCCTGATACCCAGTCATTCTCACTCTAAAAAACACAAACAACTTTCCATTGAGTGAGATTATTATGGAATTTGATTGTACATTTAAGCATCTCAGTTTAAAGCTTGAAATACCCCCTTCCTAACTTGAGAAAGCTAGCAGGAATGGAAGCAAAATGTTTTCAGCTACAGAATAGAAGTCCAGTTTTTTTTTGCCATGTCCTAGAGAGCTGAAAATTTACATTCCATCCGTGAAATGTTCCTGAAAGTTAGAGAGAGAAAAACCACCTGTTTTCTGTATTTTCTGTCAATGTTGCCTCATTATAACAACCAGCTGCAGCTGACTAAGGTTGCTCATGCTTTCATATTTTGCAAAYATGAGTACATGAAAACAATCTGACATGAGCTTATGAAGGGTACTTTGGGTTGTACCCACACAGAGGCAGGTGTGTAGGAGGGACCTGTCATGTCTCTGTCTYACAGAATCAGGGTAGTCAGCGTTGCATACTGCTTTTGGACACCTCCATCTCCACCTCTGATGACAAGGTCCTGACTTCACATATTGCCACAAATACGAGGAAATGTTCCGCCACACGACAGTGCAGCTTTTGTTTTTCAGAGGTGCAGAGAAGAAAAGAATGACACTGAGCAAAAGCTTGACAAGCAGAAGCTCAGACGGAGAGGGAGTGATTGGCATGAAAGCCTCTTAAAGGATTCTGACAGAAGGAGATGTAGATGACAGCAGAGAAATGGAAACTCTGCAGGCAAGAGCACAGAGGGAGACTTCCCAACACACTCTCACACAAAGAAATCTCATCTTTCTCACCTTCACGCTGACTTAAACCTCAGAAGCTAATGAAGATAGAAGCTGCTTCTTCAGCTTTGCTGATCAATAAGAAGACACACATCTGTGTGTTTGTGTGTAGATGAAGTAGTGGTTGTATCTTTAAACTTGAATAGAAAAATGAAATGTGATTTTTTTTCTCCACATTACATTAACAGCCTTTTCTCCACTTCAGTAGTATTCCCTAATTTTACTCCAGGAGAAAACAGATGTGTATTAGTGTGGAACACACCTCAAAGCACTGTGACTGCTGGATATGGGCACCAGTGACCCATGCAACCCTGAAAAGGAAGAAGCGTGTACAGAAAATGGATGGATGGACACCTCAAAGTGCGTTTTTTTTCTGTGGATTTATGTTTTTTTTCCATGTACGTACAAGTAAATCTGTTTCTCTTTTTTCTCACCCTTACAACTTCCAGTAGTCTGTTTTACTTCTTGAACTGTTTAGTTCATTTTTTGGTATCTTTACARAATTAATGTTCAGTGTTTTTTTGCGGTGTAACAATGGCAAACTTCTATTTTGTGGAGCCACTCTACCAGTGATGCTTGATACCACCAATCTCCTTTCCAATTCCGAACTTAGGCTGGATTTTGATTTAATACACTTTGTGTAAATATACCTAATGTCTCTGGTAAATCTAAAAATTAAAAATACACAACATAATAATATATATATTGTTTCTAAACTCAGAAGTAGTGTCCTCATTTATAATATTGCTGAGTTAATACAACAGAAAAATCAAACTGATGAAAAAATCAGACAAAGTATGTGAAAATGGTGTTTTAAACCAGTGGTTTCCAACCTGTTTAACTCAAAGCCCTCATTTTCACTTCCAAGCCAAGCAGAGCCCCCCAAATCCCTCCTACTCCCCACCTCTCCCAAAGATGCATTAAACCTTTTTCTCTTTACCAAAATAACAAAAGAATAAAGTACAAACTTTTATTTGGAAAAGGAAAACTGAGTTAGTTTTAATTATTCCAGTGGATTTGTTTTGGTGATTTTTATATACAAACAATAAATGTATATTTTTACAACCTCTAAGCAGACATGGTCATGGGCCTCTGTACTTTCCACTGTGTTCCTGTTAAAAATATACTGTACATTACCTGAAATGACTGAGGTGTCAATGTATTAATATTTATTTCAGAATAGATTTTAGAGCACAAAGTTCTGGTATCATTGGTGTCAGTAYTTCAGTATCATTTTGTATATCACTACAATCAACACTTTGGATTGATTCCTAGGAAAGTTTATATTTAAAGCTGTAATTATTTAAAAGAGAAGACATGCTGTGTGAGACCCTTTTCACATATGTAAGGTAAAGGGAATAATAATTCTACATTAATCAACACTCAATGGCACTACCATCGCTTCTGTCAGGGTGCTCCAGGGCAGCTGTGGCTACAATGTAGCTTAACCCTCTAAGGTCCGGGGTCTAAATGACCATTTATGACAAATTTTGAATTTACCCTTATACTGTATTTCCACCTTAAAAACTATTTACCTTGCCTTGTTTGGTATCATTATTTTCAGCAAAACCTCAACTTTATGATTTTACAGTGTTTTTCATTTTTACAAACTGCATTATCACAGTGAACAAAAAAAAAACCTACAAAAAAATCCGAGTAGGAAAATTTTGGCTATTTTTATTATAAATTCACAAAAACGTTTAACGAACCATTTTTCTAACCTATAATGAAAATCTGTAGTGT
>NW_013952535.1:1344821-1348677 GCF_001266775.1 Austrofundulus limnaeus
GGTAAATAGTTTTTAAGGTGGAAATATAAGGGTAAATTCAAAATTTGTCAAAAATGGTCATTTAGACCCCGGACCTTAGAGGGTTAAACAGTGTGTTAATGTGTGTGTGAATGGGTGAATGACTGTAGTGTAAAGCACTTTGGGGTCCCCATGGGGCTTGATAAAGTGCAATACAAGTTCAGTCCATTTACCATTTTTTATTGTCTTGTATTTTACACTTTTTTACACTTGACATGCGACCTGTCCAGGATGTCCCCTCGTCCCTCGCACTGTGACTGCTGGATATGGGCACCATTGACCCCCATGACCCTGAAAGTAAGAAGCGTGTACAGAAAATGGATGGATTGAACACTTTGCACAGCCATATGGTGTAAACAGAGGAACACAGTCAGTGTGTCTTATCAACGTGAGGCCTCTCTGTAATATAAACAAAGTTGGTTTTATCCTATTGTCTGATGTAAAAGGTACCGCCTCCAGGAGTGTGACCAAGAAGACAGAAGTATATGTTACTTTACTGGGATGTTGCTTCATTTGAATATTTATGAAGTCTTCTCTTAGATCAACCTGGGACAGACGCCAGCTGCTAGAGAGGATTTGTTAAGCTGGGTTCACACCAAAAGCATTTTAAGCATCAAAAATGTGCCCAACGCATCAAATTGAACACGTGTTCTTTCAGGTCAGGCCTTTCAGTTGTTTCCCTCTGTCAGTCTCTGTTTAATGGTGGATGAAWTWTTTTTAAAGTGGCTTTGTTTCATTTACTGAGAGCATGAGAACATYGTGGTCACCAGATAAATTCATAATTAATTCACCAGATAATTCAGAGGCGTTCTGARTTTGGTGAGTTTCATCACCCTGGAGCTTCCAGTGCTATTTTTGTCCCRAGCCCAGTTTGACACCGCGGTCTGTTTGACGAGCCACTGACACACATCGRTGCCGATATCTCCTGCCAGAATACCAACTACAGACAATTGATTCCAGCTAAAGAGCTCCTGTCCATCTGTCTCAGGGCACTACTCAGGAAACTGTCATGATGAAAAATGCACCGCTACATCACTGAGCAGAGTCTCTCTGATTGGTTGCGTCGAGCAGCAAAAGTTCAGATATTTCAACCCCAGCGTCGGCTGCTTTGGATGCGCTGCATGCACGTCAAATGCTCAAACCACACCTACCGCTTCAAAATATGCTGTGCTAAACGCACTAGACGTGCCGCGAGGCTCCTAGACGAGCATCTATGATGAGCGTCATTGACTTTGCTTGTACACCTGACACTCCTGCTGCTCAAAAAGTGTTCCTAATATACACTAGATGCGGTTCCGCTACTCTGCAATGCACAGTTGGCAGCCATTTGTTTGCACCACATTTATACAGCATCCGCTCCACTCATGTCTGCTCCAGTGTGAAGAACTGAGGAGGTTTGAGAAGCGTGTGCAGGAAAAGTGAGATCGCACAATAAATCCTATGATAAATGTGAAAGTCAGAGCAAAATAATTAATTCTGTGGTAAACAGATTCCAAACACAGTTGAAACTGCATTGCCGTTTTCTTTTTCAAACTTCTGATTTCAAAATAAAATCCACATGTATTATGTGTGCATATGCTTCATGCTACATGTTGCCATCTGATTCCCAATACACATTTCGACAGCATTTGTGTAGAAATATATCCATATATTTATTGATATAGCTAGGAATTTTACAAAAGTAGTCAGCCTTTGGTGCCTTATTTTGAAATTACGGATGTTGTGCTCGTTCCTTTTCCTGTTGGTGCAGTGTGATCTTTGTAAACTGACTCCAGAGCAGCTCCGGTATCAGGCAAAAATAGGATCAAATCTAATTTTGGTGGATTGCCGTCTGCTCACCGAGGCAGGTTTCCACTTTCAGAGGCCTGCTGCTGTGGACCTGATAGGATTTCATTTTTTTTAAAGTTACCAAAGGGAAGAAAATTTTAATAAATGAAGTTTGTTTTTTTATATTGTAAACATATTTTGAAGCAAGATTTATTTGATTTGAATATTTATTTTATTTGTTTGAATATCATTTGGTTTATTCAATGAAATTTACTGAATAAACAAATATGTCTGTTTTTGTTTTTCTGAAATAACTTCAGTTTAAGACAGGACAGAWATACTCTGTCACAAGTGAAGTGTATTTGGGTAGGGTTTGAACGTGTATCACAGGAGTATATCCATTCTCCAAAATAGTCCTTGGAGCTAATAGCAAACTGAGAAGCTGAATTGTGATTTGATTTTTTTTTCTGTGTGTGTCTTCTGTCTTTCTGTTCTCTGATGCATTGTTTGTCTTTGTGTTACAACCTGAGCAGTGAAAATAGACAAACAGGTTTTTCTGAGAATTTTTTATTTATTTATTTATTTTAGCCAAGCAGAGAAATACAGTTAAATACAGAAGAGAAAACTGCAAGACTTACTTTTCTGGCTTTGGAAACCAARCCTGTGAATCAGCTACCTATCACCTGACAACTCCTCCATCCACCAGCAGAACAAATCAGAGCCGAGTCGGGGGCGGGGCAAATGACATGGCCCTTTATGCCTAATTATAAAGCTCATGATAACATCATTTTATACAACATACACCTGCAACAGCAGGGCTTACAAGCTTCAGCACCACAGAGCGACTATGTTATTTTGAAGTCCATCAAAGGGACATGAAGTGTTACAAACCAAGAAAAAAAACATTCAACTATAAAACAACACAAATTAAAAATAGTTCAGCACCACGGATAGCGTTCGGGTCATTTTGACACCAGCTTTTTCTATTTCAACTCAGAACCTGTACCCTATCAGTAGCTAAAGTTCAGTAACACTGGCACAGCGGCCCACATGTTCACAAACACATTTTCAAAAAGAAGCAGTTACTCACCACTGCTGAAGGATGGAMGACGAGCCTTGTGCTCCAAGAACTCGTCCGTGATGCTCTTTGATCTCTTMTTCTGGATAAAGTCCTCTCCTGTCCCACTGTGCTCCTCAAGTGCAGCATGCCAAGTTGTTCGGACTGTCTGTCATTTTTTCCTCCTTTTCAGGTATACTGAAGTCAACAGACCAATCTCCCAATTTTTTATGTTTTATGGCTTTAAAAAAAACGTAGTTTTAGGCTTATTTAACATTTCAGAGCCTGCACGTTAAAAAAACAATAAATAACATCAAATAACCATTCTCCAACCCGCACTGCCAATATAAAAAAGTTCTCCCCTCCTCATTTCTTCCTGCTCTGCCTCGGGGCTCTGCCCTGCACAGGTGCTGAAACCCACGGCCGAGAGTCCGCCTGTACCCCACATCTCCACGCGTGTGATTAATACGGATTATTTAATTAATTAATTTATTTATTTATTGCTTAAATTGTGGATTTTTGAGGCTCATTAAACAGGTAAACGACCAAAGGGGTTGACCTGAATGCAAGTGGTGAGTTTTAACTTAGAGAATGAGCACTCAGAGGTTGAAACTGTGACTTTTGGCAAAGTCATTTGTGTCTGTTGTGAAGCTTTGCTGCTGTGAGGCTCTGCACTTCAGGCTAAATATTGCATTAATATGAAAAATACAACTTTAAAACTCTTTGAATACATTAGTCAACAATTACTGCACTCCAAGCAGTCCTTAGCAATATAAATATTGTGCACAGTTATATTGTGATGATTATATTTTCACAATATGCAGAATTATGCTGCCCTATTAAAGCATTTTTGTTGGGTGGTTTGCCCACAACACTATTTTTCCAAGAAACATTTTTAAAAAGAAGAAAATAAAATATCAAAATGCATTTTGTGAACATTTTGCAGTGTAGTTAATTTATAACACACTTCTATACAGAAATTACAAATCTTTCAGGTTTCCATTATTACAGGTG
>NW_013952535.1:1348933-1353106 GCF_001266775.1 Austrofundulus limnaeus
ATAGTAAACTCATTACACCCTTGTATACAGCTAGACCGGCACAGCTCCATTGATTTCAATGGAGCTGCTACGTGAGTTTGTACACGCACCAGTGTCGAGCTAACAGKCACGTGACTTGTGTTCTAAAAATAACCTAAGTGAGGCTCCCCATTAATGATGTTTTCAAGATTAACTRACCATTTAATAATGATTAAGTAAGGCTAAATAAGTTGTAGTTGTTATTAAGTGTTACCCATTTGCTCTAGCAGAGTCAGAGCAGACCCCACCCGTCCAGTTCATGAACTGTTCACCCCCCTTCTCTAAGACAGAACGTTTGAAGCCTCAAAGCCCCAACAACAAGACTGATGAACGGTTTCTCTCCTGAGGCTGTGAGGCTCATGATCTCAGTCCCTCTGGACTTTGTGTTTTACTGTAACATTAGGTATTTAGTAGGGACTTTATTTTTAGCGTTTATTTTAAGCTGTCTCAACGAACACGTATTCTTCTACCATGTTCTGATWACTGAATGACATTAAATTAATCTGTTCTAGTCTAAGCATTTTAATACACTAATACTCTTTATACATGGAACCCCTGTAGCTGTGGAGAAATTAACAGGAAAGTGGATACAAATTGTCCACTGGATGAATGTTTTCAGGCTGTCAACTGCATCAATCAGTCTGTTTTCAAGTGATTTTCCTCACTGAACATAAAGACTGATCTCATAGTCTTTCTCGTGCTTGCATGTGAACATGGCTCACTTTCTCTGGCATACTCATATACTTTCCTATCAGGGGACTAACTTGATGTGGTAATTGAGGTTCCAGTCAATAGTGGTTATCTATAAAGCATCCCCGGAGATTTTACATCCAGCCTCAATGAGATTTCTTTAATTTAATTAGTCTCTCAGCAGGGTCTTCTCACACTGTGGAGTTTCTTACCCATGGGGAGCATCTCTCTGTTGATAATGTTCCAGATATCACAGGGAGTCTGCATAAGTAACTGGTGAGATTCTGAATCCTGGGCCAGAAAAAAAAGATAGCTTTTAAGGCTGTCTGATTAGGACACCTGAATGACAAATGCAACTGCAGATTAACTGCATGTTGTGCTTCTAAGCCACCAAAATCATTTTAGCTTTCCATTATCAAATGTCTTTGGTTTCAAGTACCAATTTAGCTGAGTGATTCAGAAAGGCAAAGGTGCCGTAGGTGCTCTTAGTGTTGGCGTTTACGACTTTTCTTACAATTTACCAGAGGTTTTTCTGTTTGTGAAGGATCTTTCCAATCCCCTCARAAGTGCAATAAATAATGAATTAGATAATTCGTCACTGTTTTTTTACTCGAGTGCAACTTACAAAGAAGAGAACTGTGTGAAAGAATAATGATCTCAGTCGGGTTGGTGGTGGTATTGTGTGGGTGGTGGAGTATAAAGTAAAATAGATGGAATTACATTTGAAAGCACCTGGGGCACCATTCTAATCCAACTGATCAATCACAGAATGAACCGCATCTTATGGATACATTAGCTCATTTAATAATCATTATTTATCAGATCACTACAGCTGCAGACCTAATCATTACAGGGATATTTATCATGTTAGGATTGTACCTGGAGTTTAGGRGTTCTGATCAGTCGGTTCTCTGTTTGATTCTGTTTTGCTGCTCTGTTGATTCAGGTCTGCCACATCCACCTGCACCTGATCTTAGTTTCTTTGCACAGGTGTTGGATATTTTGGGTTAATTAGTTGGTCTTTATATTATTTGGTGATTTGTTTGTTCTTTAGTTCAGTATTATACACTTTGTATACTTGTGTCTGTTTTCCATTGGTACGGCCTCAGGCCTGTACTGCCTCTTATGTTACATCCTGGCTCGTGCTGGACGCAACATAAATGACAAGACCCAAAATATAGTATCAAATAAGTAAATTAGTTTATTTTTACAATTAAAGTGCAAAGCACTAAAAATAAAATACAACAAAGATAGGARGTTTTCCTCAAAAATGGACTCAAATACAGCAAAACTCTGTTGTGCAAAAAAAAAGCAAATAGACTGAGGCGCGAACTACCAAGGTTAACTACCAAGGTTTCTAAATAGCCACAACCAATACAATCCTCAACAAAGACAATTTAGTCAAAACCCAGCATCTAAAGCACAGAAGCACTGACTGGATGGTTGAGCTTTTTTATGTGTATAATTAAAAAGAGGGAAAAAACACTAGTTTTGACATGAAATTTCTTTATTATCAGGGTGAGTTTGATTATATTTCAGCTTTGCAAATTGCAAACAGTTTTCTCTGTAAAATATTTTGTTGCAAATAAAAACAAATTGAAAAAAATGTTACAGCCCCAGAACGAAAGTTATGACTTTAAGTACGGTTCTATGAATCCCGGATGACCCCCAGTGGCGGTGMTTCAAGAACTGAATGATCATTCTTGAGCATGTGCCAGTCGAGAATTAATACCAACAAAGTCACCTGTGACCTGCCGGTGACCCACATGGCTATATATAGTCACGTGACATCTGAATCACTCCACCTTCTCGCGTTACAAGGATTTCAAGGGACTGAGTGTTCTGGCAGTCATTGAGGATTCATAGAACTGTAGTTACAGTCATACCTTTAATTCAATTTCATCCCTACTGACCACAAGGGGCGGTGCTTCAAGCACTGGATGACATATGTCAACAAAGTCACGAGGAATCTACAAAAACCCACAACACCACCTGCCTCAATGGGATGAGGATGCTGCTGCTGCATAATGTTTTGTAGGGGTTGGGGCACAGCCATATTCACCCAGTAGAACTGAGCAAAGGTGATTGGTGATGTCCAGGAGGTCGCACTGGATATGATGTCCAGCAGCACTCCAGTCATGGCAGCCCACGAGGTCATYAGGCCCCTTGTGAAATGACACTTCACACCCACCGGAAGTGATTGACCCATCCTTAGTGATTAGCCCCATGACCCAGTGTGAGAGTCGTTGCTTAGAAAGGGCCTGCAAAACAGACAAAAAGGTTATTTGTCTTTCAGAAAGGTGCTGTGGATCTGACATACGCCTCCAGAGCACGAACGGGGCACAGAGTCTCCAAGGGGGTTCCAGTGTTAAAACGGGCAAGCTGAAGCATCTGTGTACCACCTGCCGCCACTGCCACCTTAGGGATAAAAGAAACATCAGGACATAGTGTCACACCTGAGCCATCAGAGTTCCACTGGCAGCATGGCTCCGCTATAGATAGAGCCTGCAGTTCGCCCACAAGTTTTGCAGAGGCCATGGCCAAAATGAAGGCTGTCTTTGATGAGAGCCATTTGAGGTCTACCSACGTTAGAGGCTCAAACGGTAGTGACCAGAGGACCTCAAGCACCAAAGAAAGGTCCCAAGCTGGAGCCACGGGCCAGCTTGGTGGGTGCAGGCATCTAGCACCCTTTAAAAATTGCACAATTTCCTTGTCTCGGCCAACCGAGCAGCCATTCAACCCCCCATGCCAACAGGAAATAGCAGCCACATTTACTTTCAAGGTGGATGGAGACCGTCCCTGATCCAGTAATCCTTGCAGGAAGATCAGTATGTCAGAGACTGAACACTGCACCGGGTCCTGCCCTATATTGCGACACCAAATTTCAAAGATCACCCACCTGTTAGCATAAACAGCATGGGTGGATGGTGCCCATGTATTAGCCATGAAGAACYGTCAGGAGAGTTGGAAAAATTAGACTAACTGGGGGAAATAATAAAAATAATTATACTACTAATAGTAAGTTTAATTTGTAACTCACTTTTCATTTACAAAAAAATCTCAAAGTGCTACAAAAAATAAATGAATGAAATAAAAAAATACTTCCAAGCTCTGTTAGAAGTAATTAAAACCAGTGGTAAGATCATGCAGAGGCAGAATAAGCTTGATTAAAAAGAAAAGTCTTCAATCCTTTTTTAAAGTCAGCCAATTATTGCGGAGCTCTCAAATATCCAGGCAGGGGGTTCCAAAGGTGGGGGGCAGCCACACAGAATGCCCTTTCTCCCATGGTCCTTAATTTAGTCCGTGGAAGGTGGAGGAGCTCACTGTTCTGTGATCAGGGAGAATGGGTGGATGAATAAGAAATGAGAAGGTCTTTCAGATAATCTGGTGCGGTTCCATTTAAACATTGGTGGGTTGGGGGTTGGGTTTAGGACCAAGGTGTGAATTGAGTTTAGGTTAGTTTTA
>NW_013952535.1:1353578-1354743 GCF_001266775.1 Austrofundulus limnaeus
TGTGTGTGTGTGTGTGTGTGTGTGTGTGTGTTTATTTTGTTTTGAAACAGAGTTCAACGCATGATCCATACACGGAATGTTTTGTCTGCTCTTTGGGTTGAAAACCACCTCCAGTGGTGGGCAGCACTAATCCAAAAATTAGCTCCACAGTTTCTAAAGCATTTAAGAAAATATTTAGGTCCACAACTTCAAAAACACTTATGTCATAGAAAAATTTGCAGAAGCTAATTTTAAACTGCAAGTTCAATTTGGCATTTACTATCTGGCAACAATTCATGTACAACACTGCCAACTAGCGGTGTATGAACCCTTGTACAGCTTAATCCTACAAGCGTCATTGCTGGGGATGTGATTTCCTGAAACAGAACTTTGGCTCCTGGTGTAAAAAATTAAAAAGTTGTTGAGGGTTGCTAGTTCGGCTGCTTCTTTTTCTTTTTCTTTTGTTTGTTGTAGCTTTTTCATTAAAGAAGCCTCAATAAAGCAATTTTAAAACTGTTTATTGTAAAACTGAAGCGATGCATTCTGGGTACATGACAGATTTGATTTGTGACGGGAAAATGAAAGTTTTCCATGTAGTTTCTCCAGCTGACCACTAGATGGCTGTCTAACCCCATTGGATTGCTTTGACCAATTACGTCAAGTATTGAGCTCCTGCGTTTAAACCAGTGGTGCCCAAAGTGGGGCCCACGGGCCAAATTTGGTCCGCCAAGCCATTTGATTTGGCCCACTAGAAGTTGTCCTGTTTATTAGATTATAATCTCCTGTCTCATGTAGAAATACTATATTTACACGTAGTCTTTTCAAACATCCTTCCAACTATAGGTACAAGGAGCTGTAGTCAGATAGTCTTAACTCATGGTGTTCACCATATCTTTGATTTATGTTAAGATTAAACTTAAAATACAAGTAACTTCAAGAGACAATTATATTAGATTTAAGTCCATATCTAGATTTGCACACCTTATAAGACCATTTATACTCAAATTTTAAATTATGAAAAGTCCCATGAGCCTTTGCTGCCCGAGCAAACATTGAATTTTCTCCATGTCCCTTAGCTGAAAAAACAAACAAACAAGGAAATGTGGGCAACCACACTGGCTGCTAGCTTAATCATACAAAAATACAACTTTACTTGAAGTATTTGCATTTCGTGTATTATACTATT
>NW_013952535.1:1356737-1359710 GCF_001266775.1 Austrofundulus limnaeus
GAACCAGCCTTTGCCGTAATGTGTTTTGGGGTTTGAAAGCTACTGGGACATCATGTTTAGAAAATAAACGTCTCAGTTTCTCCGAAACACCAGCAACATACGGAATAACCACTGGTTTGGGTCTGGGTTTGGGGTCTTCATTTTCACCTGAAGGTTGTATCTTGGCTATATGAGGATGTTACATCAAAAGATMAACTTTAAAATTAGTAAAATTACTATGATGTCTTGTATTTATAAAATAGTTACTTAAAATACTCTACTTTTTTTTAGATTTACCAGACACAGACGTGTTTGCACAAAACATCAGTGTCAGATCTGTATCGCGGATGCCAGCCTGAGTTTTACTTGGTATCAAAATAGGAAAGAATACTTTTGCAGAATACTTCTCAAGATCAAATGTTTTAAACATAAAACTTGTGAAATCAAAACTTAAAATATGTTATTTATATTTGTTTAAACAGTGCAACGTACTTCCAGTCACAATATATGCTGTTAACTGTACGTATACTTGATCTCTAAATGTCCCAACAAGGTCAGCAGATAAAAACAACATTAAAACAACTGTTTGTGTTCAAAGAAGTAGTTTTATAATACACGGGATAGAAATTCATCAAATATYAGATGGAGAAAATAAGATAAATTTCCTTATAGACTTATGTCTGCCCCTATTTACCATATGAATTTATTTTACAGTTGTGACTCTGAAGAGTGTCAACCAAAAAATAAAAATAAAAAGATGTGAAAACTGTATTTACTTTCAGGTTATTCAGGTACGTTGCCTACAGAAGATGTGCACGCTAAATTTGGCATTTTCTACAAAAATAGACCCATTTTACCATCATATGTCGTGACTAAAATAAGAGAAGCCTGGCCTTCACAGGAATACGTAAGTTTTATATATCCAGATCCAATAGTATCCAAGTCAGCTCTCTGTGYTAAACCTGGACCTGTGGGCTTTCACTGCTTCCTCTTTTGTGGCCTGTCTGTCTTTTTACTGCACACACGCTTCGGATTATCTGTGTACAGTTTGTCAGCATCTTCTTTTTCCATGTGAAGAGTTGGAAAATGGATTCTTCTGTCATTAAAGCAAGCATGATGTCSTATGCATAGTCTGTGAAAAACAGGGAATTTATAAGGTGATATGCTTTCCACAATTACAAGGACTTCAAGTGAAGATGACAATCAATAACTTGATCCATCACTCATATTACTTATGAAACTCACTTTATGTAGGCTTCCCTTAAACATTGAGGGGAAAAAAAGAAATTATAAAAGGTGTGTGGACCAGGACAAGGGGAGCAGACAAAGACTAAGACTAAACTTGTTACATTTTTACCTTCATTATATAGACACATATCAAGACTTAATTGGTTGTAAACTCATTGACCTTTGGGCCACACAGAATTAACCCAGATGAGCAGCAAAATAAGGGGTGTGGCCTAACACCTGTCAATCAACAAAAKAAACAATAGACAAGAATGACATTTTATGCTGCTGTCTTTGGGCTGTGAAAAATTACCAATTAAAAAAGTTATTATTTTAAAATAWACTGTTAAATAGTCAATATAAACATTTTACAGTCATTTTCTTATCATTCAAAATGTTTTTTGTAACTGTTAGGGAGGGCTAAGCTGTGTAAACCCATATATACCAGCTGTCCCTGATCTCAAATTATAAAAATGAGAATTGAGATTCACATTTTATCAAGAATCCAACAGCCCTAACTCCACTTCTGCTATTTTTTTAACTTGTAAAGTGCTTATTAATCATTTATTACAGCTCAAAATTAACATTTGTGTCAATCATTTTAAATTAAGTCTTCATGTAATATTATTATGTGTGCTACATGAAGCAGTGAAACTCTGTTGTTACTGTTTTATCTAAATATTCTACCTAAATCACATCTTTTTCTTTTTTATCTAAATTACCAAGCATAAAAGATTAATTTCAGCTGCAAATAAAGCTTCATCTGTCTTCATTTGGCTGAATGACAGACACATTTATTATGTACAACTCTATATCAGTAGGAGAATTATAATCCCACATCTTTGTGTGCAAAGATAAGTAGTGTAAAACTTAGAAATAGTGTTTACTTGTTCGTCCCTATTCTCACTTGAATAGCATCRTATGTTTAATTATTTTCTAAGACAGGAAAGGTGAATTTAAGCCATACAAAGGAGGAGTTTTAAAAAATGGCAAAATGATKTGTGCAGGACTGAGACAGTGAGAGRGAGTGAAAATGAAAAGAAAAGGGAGGAATAGTGCAGATGGATTTCAGGTACCATCATAACAAGCATGGATTGGGGATTAGAGTCTAATTTCAGGGACGCTGTGTCTTCAGAGCTGTCTCGAATGTGTGGGTGGAGGGCTTTATTAACAATCAGATGGAAAAACWAAATTCTAGCTGTCATATTTATTCAGCATGTCATTTATATCAATTTTCCCTCTGCATCTAAATTGGTTAAAATGAACTGATAAAAATGTTTATGGGTTTGATGTGATTCATTTATTATRTTCCATATTTGGCTTTTGGTCTGCAGGGAGACTGATCAGGCATCAAAGAGAAATTCACTGTTTCCTCATTGAATTAAATAAAATGTTTCTGTTTTGAAGAGAATAAATAAAAATGATTACAGTTACTGAGCTTTAGTAAGTAGAGGTAATGTAAGGACAGATGTTAAAAGTCTAACTTTTCTTAAAGGTATGCATTACRAGTGTCCCATTTCATGTCAGTTTTAGATGTTGGGGAAAAAAACAGGTGTAGCCATTTTAGTAAAGCCTTTAACAAAAACCATGTACAATGCCCTGTGATGTCATCTCATCTCAGTATGTGTTGTAAATGATTCAGTTTCAACTAATTTTCGCTCAATATTKGTTATAGACATGTTTGTGATAAGGGGAGTTCCGCAGGGTAGCATACTGGGCCCATTGCTTTTCCTATTATACATAAATGACATTCCTAAAATACTGAAG
>NW_013952535.1:1360616-1361961 GCF_001266775.1 Austrofundulus limnaeus
TTTTCCTGTTAAATCAATAAATCAAATCAAATCAAATCAAGGCCCTGTCACACTATCGTTTTATACAAGTTATGCCAGTTTATGAAAAACGTATGTCTAAATTACTGATAAGTTGTATATTTGATCAATTTGTTAGCATTACAGTATGTACATGCCTAAAAGAGGCTTCCAGTTGATTTTTTTAAATTTCATCTCCAACGTAGATGATTTTTAATGTTTTCAGAATTTAAAATGTTATAGTGTGACAGGGCCTTTAGCTAATGTTGACTAGTAGTCTCATCACCCATTTTGAATTGGATTTATTTTAAAAGTTAATTAGTTCTCGTTGTACAACCAAAGGCTATTTCCTGAACATTTCAGTAAAATGTGTAGTAGTTTGTGATAGTGCTGGCTGGTATGACCCAAGTTTTATATCATGGTATTTTCAACAATTATAYYGGWATYACAGTATTTGMCAACATTTTTCTTTTCATCACAGCTCAGCTGATARTAAAATTTACAAACGWTRACGTTGGCTAACTGGGCTCCCACAGATGCGGTTCAACAAACTTTTTCACCTACTGCCTGTCAAGGCTGTCTTATGCTGAGTCAAAAGATGAAAGTTCTTGAACAAAGGATCTCAGCTCTTTATAAAACTCAGGAGGGTGAAAGATTCCTAGATACTRTTATTGCTGGCAGACAAAGCTCTTTTACCTGTTCAGGTGAGATGGCTGATACTGTTCCTWTTGCTGACGTGTCCCTCTCCTCACCTGCAGCTGCTCCTTCTGTTCCCATTGTCCTGAGGAGAATCCGTGGATCCAGCTCGGTGCTAAACCTAAAGTGTTGTGCAGCTCAACTCCAACTCACAAGGATCATCATGATAAATCATGGACTCTTGTAAGAGATGGAAAAAGGCGACAGAAAACTGTTTCTTCATCTGCAGCCCAGCTCCCTCTCAAAAATTGTTTTGATATTCTGGAGYCTGAAAACGTGCCTCCCTTATCGGAGTTGCCGTCTGTCCTCACTGGTCTAGAGGAAAATGATCTTGATCTCCAGTAAATTTTACTGCACGCTGTCAGACCTGTGGTGGGGATCCACCTGTGGGCACGGGATGTGGCTCCTCCTCTCATCTCTTGTTGGATGGACAGTGATAGGGACGGGTACCGAATTCGATACTTTTTATGCACAGACCGAATTCTGTCGATACTACAGAGTATCTATTCACGTAACATCAAACGGTACCATGTTTCGGAAACTAAACGCATCATTGCGACCGGTTTGGCATAAGAGTGGTGAGTTTTCCCTGTTTGTCCTGAACGCAGCATCACGCAAGAGCATGATGACATCAACAGCAGCCGCTGTGTTC
>NW_013952535.1:1362107-1364443 GCF_001266775.1 Austrofundulus limnaeus
TCCTGGAGTAAAACTCACCGAACAGACCGCCTCTGAATTATCTGCTGGATTAATTATCTTGTAAACACGACGTTTCCTTGCTCAAAGTAAATAAAGTACCACCACTTTCTTTATTTCATCCGCCATTAAACAGAGACCGGCAGAGGAAAACCACAGAGGACCTTCCCGACAGTCCGAACACCTGAGCACAAGCAGCTAACTTGAAGCGCTGGGCTCGTTTTGGATGCTCAAAACGTTGCTTGAATACCTTTTATTTATTTTAACTCCATCCTCTTTTTTGCTTATTTGATTTAAACTTATTTGCCTTCCATGGACCTCCATCACACAGTTTTTCTAGCAGGGAAATGAAATCAATAGAAACGCGTGGAGCTGGATTTCAATTTGTGCAATAAGACTTGAAGTCTTGTTGTTTTCAAGAGTTTGCACTTTAAAGAAATTAGTTAAAAAAACTGATGTTACAGTACAAAGAGTTGGATGTTGTCTTGATGTTTGTTAATTTTATTTATTGTGAATTACGTTAAATAAAAAACAAATAAACAAAAGTTTATTACTGAAAAAAACAACATACAAAGTACTGAAAATTGGTACCGTTAAGTACCGGTATCGATTCCCAGGTACCTGATTTTGGTACCGAATCAATTCAAATGTCAAAGGTACCCATCCCTAGACAGTGATCTCTGAATAATTTAGGATACTCTCCTCATCATGCAGAAGGTGGATGGTCAAACGGCGAGGTTTCAAACTGCTTCAATGGATTGAGACCCTCCTCTTCATCTCGTCCTTCACCTTCTTCAGGCCAACCGATTTCTTCCTCCTTACCCGCACCTCCTTTTGATAAGAAAACTGCATTACTGACTGAAAACTTCAACAACAAACTTGCCATGTACACTGATGTTCCGGAAACTCAACACCCTGAAATTTTAGTGGTGGGTGATTCCATAACAACATTTGTGAAACTTCCTGGCACTATTACTGTCTCTCAGGGAGGGAAGACTACAGACTTTATTGAACTGATACCTGTCCTCCTGGACATCCATCTTTGCGCCCATATGAATTACTGGAAATGCTTCRGATTCAGAGATGAGTCACTTCTCTGGATTTGATGGACATTGAGGTGGTTTRATTGGGATGGTGGAAAACTGTATTTCTTAAAATAAAGGTGACTCTGAACAAATCAAAGAGCAGATTCCACTCACTCAAAGCCCAGTGCTCTAAGAATTTCATTTTCCACCATCCCAGTCAAACCACCTCAAAGTCCATCAAACCCAGAGAAGTGACCCATCTCATCTGAATCTGAAGCATTTCCAGTAATTCTYATGGGCGTTTTTTAATGAGTTTGCTCATACAGGGTCTGCCAGAAGACATGCAGCAGGATCCAGGTTAATTTAAACCTTGTCCTCGTGAGTCCTCGTGAGAGTTCAGCTCTTTAACACGCGTGAGTCAGGACCAACTCTTGAAAGACTGATCTTTATGTTGAGGCAGTAGGTGCTAGCCTGASTTTAAATCAGTCTAGCTACTGTATACTATGTGGCACCAGCAAGTTCTCCCCAGCCTATGAAGCAGAAGCTGACAGTCCATCATTCTCTCAATAAAGAATTTATACTTTTAMAATGCAGACCCTGCTGAGTTCTCCCATTTTGGATTTCTTTCTGGTTCATTGTTTCACTGTGTTACTATAAAAACTGTTAATCAGGTAAATCATCATTAAAGTGGAGCTCATCATTTCTTGTTTTAACGTTTTGTTAGAAAATAATTAAATGAACAGATTGTGGAAAAAAAACCCATTATGGTTTATTTAAAAAAAAAACTCACTCTAACAAGCATCACTTGAATTAATGAACTTGGCATTAAGGCGGTTCAACATTTTCTCCAGTGAGCGATAGTTATAATTACTTATTAAAAGATGGAAAATACCATGAAAAGCAATAAATAGTAAAAAATGTGATGTAAAAAATGTGGCACCATTATATTTTTCTGTTTATCTTTTTAAACCTAAATGAGATAAATTACAAAAAGACAATTATCAACTAACTGCACATGCTGGTTTTAATGCAAATTTTTGTCTGCATCCTCTGTCGAAGAGGTATTAAAGGCATCCACGATTAGTTGTAACATTAAACTTTATTTGATAAATGTTATGACAATATTTATTTAACAAAGACAGAAATACGTGGTCCAAACTCTGTGGGATGATCAGCTTAGTTTTATTGCAACAACAGGAAACACAGAGAACAACCTGGCCTGTCTCTGTGCCTCTGATTCTCTGTCACTGTCTCTCCATACTACTCACTGTGTCTCCAGAGGCCTCATATGTATATTAACAAACACCATTATGT
>NW_013952535.1:1365604-1372471 GCF_001266775.1 Austrofundulus limnaeus
CCCCACCCTCCCAAAATGCAACAAAATAAACACATTTAAATGGCAGTGATTAAAATTATTTCTTTATGCAGGAAATACAACAAAGACCTCAGTTAGTGTTTGTTAGCAGTGCTCAGATGTAGTAATGAGACGAGCGTGACGATTTCTGTTTAGTTGATGTTAAACTTTTTGAGGGCCATCATAACACAAATGTGTGTGTCAATTTTCAGTGAAAATTAATTTGACACACATGAGTTAGGCCAACAATAGCCAAACATCTCATAAATGTTTATTATTTTTTATTGGTAAATTAGCAGATTATTAATTAGCAGAATTAGGGACAGAGAATCACTTTGAAAGTAACAATCTGGTCTATGTTCCYCAGTAATTATGTTCTTCTTGGGTTTATAATGAAAGTCATGAAAGATGCTTGGCTGCCCCTTCAAATGTCTTTTAAAATCCATCCATTATCTAAACCCGCTTCTTCCTTTCAGGGTCACTGGTGCCCATATCCAGCAGTCACTGTACAAGGGGCGGGGGACACCCTGGACAGGTCTCCAGTCCATCACAGGGACACATAGAGACAAACGAGACAAACAACCATTCACTGTCTCACTCACACCTAGGGACAATTTAGAGTTATCACTTAACCTAACAGTCATGTTTTTGGTCTGTGGGAGGAAGCCGGAGTACCCAGAGAGAACACACGCATGCACAGAGAGAACATGTAAACTCTACCCAGAAAGGTCCCTGGGCCGGGATTTGAACCAGCGACCTTCTTGCTGAGAGGCATCAGCTCTACCAACTGAGCCACCGTTTGTCTTTTAAAATAAAACTGAAAATACTGTGTTACAGGGCAGGCATTGTACTGTGAAACATAGGGATAATTTCCCAGCTACTGCTCAATATCCTGTGCAAATCTAGTAAGACAATTTTTGTGTAGTTAGGACACAGTTTAAAATACCTTGTCAATTTTTTGAATAGCTTTAGTCTCACTAGTGTTCATTTGTTTTATTATAATTTGATTTTAAATCTTTGAATGACCTTGCCCCACCATACTTGTCTGATCTGCTGCACTCCTATAATCCCTCCCGCTCCCTCAGATCAGCTGATCAACTGCTCCTGAGGGTCCCTAAAACCAGACTCAAACTCAAGGGGGATCGATCTTTTGCTGCAGCAGCTCCTAAACTTTGGAACGAGCTACCTCTCCAAATCAAGCCCTATTCTGACAGGATAAGAATTATCTGGGGACCCCATGTAATAAATAAATTACCCCTCAACGTCTGTGTTTTATGTGGCGCATTTGCATGGGATAACCAAAGTCTGAGATTTTCCTGAAATTTACAGACATCTCCTGAATGTGATATTGAAGCCTGGTTAGTTGTTGTCTAGGTAGTTCAACACAGTGTCTAACGGATGTTAAAAAAACAATAAACATCAAGTTATCCACTTTTTCCACTCTCCTTTCCTCCTGCTTTACAGCAGGCACTGTCATCTCCACGGCTGACAGACCCCCCTCCCCACCCCCACGCAGGGGTACGAGTGGTACGGATTTTTAGCAAAGATTATAGATTTTTGAGACTCATTAGACAGGTAAACGTCCACAGGGGTTGACATGTATGAACACCTTCACAGCTGGCGAGGTTGCGCGCACCCGGTGTGAGTAGCTACCCAAAGCGCGAGCCTGCTGCGCTACGGCCAATGCTCAACGCTTAGCATCACTCACCGTACATCATGTAAGAAAAATACGTATTCAATAAACTGAAGTCGATATTAAAACCACCGTTGTTAAATAAAATGATTTGTAGAAGGAATCAAACCATACAACACCAGAATTCTGGAACTGAGTGAGGTTTATTGCCACCGGAGCTGACAGGAAACCAAACTGGCGAAAAACCAGGAAGTTCATCAATTTATACTGGTTCTTCAATGCCTGTGTTCGCCCCCTACTGACCTACGGCTGAATCACAGGCATTCAGACAAAATCCTCATCTAATGTCCTCACAACGTTTGATTATGTGTTGTTATAATTTGGACATGTAACTAATCTATATCAATCAAAACATAATAGATTAAACATTGTCAACATTATAAAAAGGAAAACCTAAAAATACAGTGTTGTGCTTTTAACATCAGTACTAACCTCTAATAACTATAAATTTCTTCAACAAGGCTCCATTTGCATCTGATTTTGCTCCCTCTCTTCAGGCTTTTATATTTTTTATTAATTTTTTTAATCAGGGGTGTCCAACAAGACGATTGCGAGACTTGCAGAATGCAACATTGTTTGTTTAACAATTCAGCCTTGAAGGTGCTTCACACAAGAGGAGAAAACTCATTTCCATAACAACTGATGGTGCTCCAGCAATGACCAGTCACACCAGTGGATTTGTTGCACTCTGCAATGGCGCTTTCCCAGACACGTTGAACTATCACTGAATAATCCACCAACAGGCCCTGTGTGGGAAGGTTTTAAACACGAAGGAAGTGATGGATGTTGCCATGAAAACGGTCTGCTCTATAAGGGCCAGGAGTCTGCAGAGGAGGTTGTTCTGGGCTCAGTAGGAGGAGGCAGGAGCAGACCACACAGACCTGCTGCTGCACATGGATGTGAGGTGGCTAAGCAGAGGGAAATTTCTGTCCAGATTCAGTGAGCTGTTGCCTGAGATCAGGGATTTTCTGAAGCAGTCAGGCCATGGTGAACATCCAAAATTAGAAGACGCAGTGGCTTTTGGATTTAGCCTTCCTCACATATCTCACCAGCCTGCTCAACGAACTGAATTTGGAGTTTCAGGGAAAAAAAATAAAAATATCATCCACCTGATCAGTTCTGTGAGCACCTTCAGAAGCAGGCTCCAACTACTCAGAAGTCGGCTGCAACGCAGGGACCTGCGAAACGTTCCACACATGGAGGCAAAGCTACAGCGCCAAGGGCAAGATGTCACACAACTCATCGCACACTATTCTAAGCAGGTTCAGAGCATCTCATCAGAATTTTAGAGACGATTCACGGACTGACTTTTCCTCCATCGAGCCTTTTACCAGCTACATATGCTATCCTTTTGGAAATGTTGATGTGGATGACAATGTGTCCAAACTGGTGTCCGTGTTTCAGCTGGACTGCTCTGGTGTTGAAAATGAGGTTTTGACTCTGCAAAATGMCATTGGGATCAAATCCAGAGCATCACCTGGCGTGGATGGAGAGTTCTGGAGTCTGCTGTCAGAGGAAAAGTATCCTAACATCAGAAGATGTGCTTTGAACTTGACAGCACTTTTTGTGTCTACCTACCTGTGTGAGTCAGCTTTTTCTCACATGAAAATCATCAAGTCCAAGAACAGATCCACAATGACTGATGATCATCTGGAGACCTGCCTACGCCTCATCCACCTCATACTGCCCACCTATGAGCCCCTGCCCACCTCCTCACAGTGTCAGAAGTCACACTAAGGTAGATAAATTTATTTTTTTATAGCTTGCATAAAAAGTTGTCTCCTCTACTTGTCACATTGTGTCTGTATGTTGTTTTTTAATTACGTTTTAGACCAGACTAGTGTCTTATACTGTACACTGACTGGCACCTTTGTGTGTTTTATTTATTTATTTACTTATTTATTTATCTACTTATTTAGCAGTTTGGGTGTGCCCTTCATTTTCTGTACCTAACGTGTATGTGTGTGTGTGTGTGTCTTGTCTGATAGGTGGTGAACAGGTGGAACTCTTTGAATGGCCCTTTGTAGCCGGCAGTCTGGGCCAGTAAGGGACTGAGCTCTTCATCACCTGCAGATGACACCATCCTACAAGCTGCACAGAGCCAGATGGCTAGTTTTGATATTCAGGTTTTATTGAAATTTGAAATAGTTCTTGGAGATTTGTGAATCTGCACCATTGTAATACACTTTCTGTAAATAGTGAGTTTTACACGAGAGAGTTTTATATTTTGTGCTTTGACTTTGAAAAAAGGGCAGCACTCTTGTGGTAGCCATGTTGACCCTGATAGTTTTTGTTTTGTTTTTCCTCCCCTGAATGGAGAGAAGAGAGGAGAGTTCTTTGAATAAACGGAGACGAATTTCCGTGCTCTGAAGTTATTTGACTCTGTGGTTCTCAGTGTGCAGGTTTCCAGCCCTCATAGGTCACACGTTACAGGGAGTACTAATCAGAGGTAAAAAAATTGATCCTTTTTGTTCGAGCATCACTTTTCTGTTTCTCTGTCAGGAGTTAAGTAAGGATTTTATCTTTTCTTTTTTTGTAGGTMATTATATGGTTAAGTAGATAGTTTTGTTTGACAATACTTTAAATTAAATAAAACTAGCAATACATTACGTTCTGTTTTATTTACTTTAAAGAAGTGAGGAGTAGGGAGATGAAAAATTATGTTTTTTTGATACTGAGACTGGACGAGTAGATCTCGGCAAAGGAAGATTAGGGAAATAGTAATGAGGATTCTTCAATGCCTATGTATTGGCACTCTTAATTATCACTGACAACTGTGTAGTGCAGTGTCTGTGAATGCATACCAAGATGGCAACATGGCAGCAATAGCTAAACAGATAAAACGTGATTTAAAAGCAGCGACCACCCACATTTTRAGCTGTATGACATGACATCAGCTTCCTGGAAGTAGAATTAGATTAAATAGATTAATGTATAAAACAAAGTAACTGTTGTCCTTTAAGTCTTTTTATTGGACAGGAAACATTATCCATCAAAACGTTAATCAAAATGTTAACATGTTACTGGCATGCAAAAATGAATGCTTTGTACAAGATAGCTATGGATATAGAAAATATAAAAAAAAGAAAAATATATAATCAAGTTATTATGAATTGTATTTATGGATTAAAAAATATGGAGTAAAAAATGTGTRATGGTGTAAAAAATAAGTTTATACTTCTATCCACTCCTTTGAACGTGTAAATATAATCCATTATTGTTTTTCTTTTGTTTGCTTTTTGTTTTAAATGTATTTTTCTTTTGTATATAACTTTGTTTATTTCTTTTAATACATTACGTTCAATAAAGTCAAAGTCAAAACACTTGTTTGAAATTCAGCATTGTCAGTTCTCTCCAGAGGTTAATTATTTGTGGTTAGAAGCAAATAACATTGTCAGAATTGACTGAAACTTAACACGAGTTAACCAGACAGACACTTGATCTTCCCACAGTTGAGAATCCGTGTTTTATTGCATCCCCACTGATCGCCAGAGGCGGTGCTTTAAGCACTGGAAGATCATTCTTGTGTCTCACAGGCTGAGTATTTCATGTCAACAAAGTCACGTGTGACACCCGGAGATACCGGTGAGTCTATATAATCATGTGACACCAGGARCTCAGTCCCTTTTTATCTTCTCGTGCACAGGTTGTCACGTGCAGGAGGTACAAGCATTTGATTCCTCATAATCCTGTCAGCTGGGTGCTGCGGGTCATCTCGCCCTCTAGTGGCTGTACAAACTAAATTTCGCACGGTTGCCAAATGGTCAAATCCTTATTTCTTTTTCTGTAGATTTGGCAGTCGCATGTTCCCTGGAAGCCGTGCTTGTTTTTTGTCAACTAAGAGTTTTCAACATGGTGCAGGCAGCTCTGTCGGCATGCTTTAGTTGTTGAACTGTACGGCCGTGATTGGCTCATTTTCTGGTCTGTTTTAATGTGCGGCCGTGTTTACCTTATTTTTCATCAAACAAGGAGGTCATGTTCAGCTCACTTTCGTCAAACTATGGAGAAATAAAAAATAGCTTTAAATGATTTTTGTATTATATAATTTAATTTATGCATAATTATTTAAAAATGTGTTTAGAACAATTGAAGCAGCCGTAAAACTTCACAATACATGGGCAGTTTTTTCAGATGGAAGATCTCCTGATACTTAACTTCCTGCCTCCATTTACATTTCAAGCTATTGCAAAGGAGCACCTTTTGCTCCATTTCAGCAGACAACCATTATCAGCATTACACTGAACACCAAATAAAATGACTACTTCCCCATCACCACAGCATATCAATGGGACTCTGCAGGCGTTGCCTATTTTTCTACTCAGCAGAGCACCTCTTTTAAGAGCACATCTCTTCTGTTAGTCATGCTGACCACTGCTGCTACAGTTGTTCCTCTGGGACTGCTGTCACTGTGTTCCATTCAAACGTGGCTCGACGGTGGGGGTTTGGATCCAGCACGACCTATGCACAGATGTCTTTCAGTTTATTGTGGCTGCTGGGACATTAATCTATATTATATCAAAGGAAGACTGCTTAAAAATGGACATCAAACCTAAAGATTTTGACGGTGGCTGCCCCCGAACACTATTCTACATCATCTGGAGTAATAAAGTAATTTTAGTCACAGTAAGATCATCAGTTCTCAATGAGACATGTCAACTCCTTTAAATAAGAAACATGTCCATGGTGAAAATGTAATAACCCTGGAGTTCCAGCCAGGATTTATATTTATGCCAGAAAGTGCACTGAAAAACATAAAGCTTGTCTTTGCTTTAACCTTTAAAGGCGGCATATGCAAAATTAACTTTTTCAGCTGTTAAATACAGGGGTTGGACAATGAAACAGAAACACCTGTCATATTAGTGTGGGAAGTTTCATGGCTAAATTGATCTATTTTGGCCAGTCTTCATTAATTGCATCAGTAAGAGCAGAGTGTGAAGGTTCAATTAGCAGGGTAAGAGCACAGTTTGGCTCAAAATATTGCAATGCACACAACATTATGGGTGACATACCAGAGTTCAAAAGAGGACAAACTGTTGGTGCACATCTTGCTGGAGCATCTGTGACAAACACAGTAAGTCTTTGTGATGTATCGGCCACAGTATCCAGGGTAATGTCAGCATACCACCAAGAAGGATGAACCTAGAGGGTGCCGTTTGTAAAGTTACACAGTCAAAAAT
>NW_013952535.1:1375846-1379053 GCF_001266775.1 Austrofundulus limnaeus
GAATTACTGAAATAAATCTACTTTTTCCTGATATTCTAATTTTATGACCAGCACCTGTATATTAAAAAAGTTGTCAAACATCTGAGTGGCACACTACTGCCATTAGTGGTGAGAAAGTATTGCAACTTATTTAATCAACGCAGTCCCGCAGCCCAAAGGTAAAACTGTTGTTCTTTTGAGGCCCTCAAGGTGGCGCTCGTGGCCCACAATTGGGCTGCGGCCCATGGGTTAAGAATATCTGGTCTAAAACCAGCTGTTTCACTTTGTCAAACCCCTGTACATTTTGTTGTGTGCTTGGTGTCTGTAGGAGGCAGAAAATTTAAATTAAATCTCTCCTGATGCTGAACAGACATTTATTCATTTTTTTAGTCATGTTTTTCAGCCTATTTCAGTTTTCTCTCGACTTTTTCTGAACTATTGTCAGTAATTGTCTGTACTGACATAAGGTCTGTACTCTACCAACTATAATTTGTTAGTCTTCATTCTCCTCTGGCTTTGGGTCAGACTCTAGCTCCAACATGTAAGGCTGGATGGACAAGTCTTCTCTTCACATCGTTTAATTTGTAAAAGGTTTCTGCACAGCTATGTAGTCATAAACCCCTCTATCAAATTAGAATGGKCTGGAAGATGGAGGGGGCGGGGCATGAAGCGCCTCATTTGGATTTAAAGAGACAGCCTCAAAACGAGTTGATCTGAGACGCACCTCAGAAAAGGGTTGGGGCCTGTGGAGTTACAATAAGGAAGAAATCAGACCAAATCATTGCCGTTCCACTTTATATAGACCCCACTTGAAGGATTTAAATGTGAAAATTATTTAAATGCATGTCTGTGAATATATGTTTTTATGTTTTTGCAATTGTTTTTCAAATTTAGTTTTAAACCACAAAACACACCTGATTATTCATAATTTCCTGTTTTATTCTGAAACAGAAAAAAAATAACTTGCCATACATGGATTAGCTGAGTGGTTCCCAACCTATTTTTCTCAAGGTCCCCCTTTCTTCCAAGTCAAGCTGAGCCCCTGCTTCTCTCTCCAAACTGCTTGCTACTCCCCACCTCCCCCAAAGACACATTCAACCTTTATCTCACCGTCAAAGTAATTTAAGTGAATAGTTACAGGCTTTTATTTAGAAGAAAAAAAAATTGATCTAGCTGGATTGGAGCTCAGATTTTTTTTCAACAAAGCTTTTTAAAAGAAAATCAACTTGTTTTCTGAAAACTTATTCATACTTCCAGTTCTGATCACATTTTTCTTACAATTCAATAACCTTTTTTGGTTGTTTTATAAGTCTTGTTTGTCTTTAGATGTTTCTTCATGGTGCCTTTTTTATGTTTTTAAATATTATTTTTCTTTTATACAGTATTTCTCCTTATTTTGTCTTTTCATTCCTTTGCGTTTTCCACATTTGTTTTTTTCTGACAAGCCTTAAGGATGGGAAGAAAAATTTGACATTGTCTTTTTTCTTTTAAATCTCAAAATATCTCCACTAACACCGAATCTTCAGCTATTCAGCAAACATTGGCAAACTCCATTATCACTCAGTATTTATACTGCATTTTTACAGAAAGTTTTTTGTTTGTTTGTTAAAACTTTAAGCACAGACTTTCGGTATATATTCTGAAATGCAATGAGGTTTGGAAACCACCAGGCACTGGASTTTCCATTTCCACCTGAGATACAAACACTAAGATGTTTTGGTAATTCCCAACTGAAGGAGTAAATGACATGGCCTGCTGTCACCAGGCCTACTCAAATCTAATTTCTGTTCCCTCACTGAGACAAAAATAGGCCCTGTCAAATGACAGAAATGATGAGGGGAAGGTTATTTTTCTGGTTCAGTCTTTTTGTAATAATCCCAGGTGCAGACAATCCACCCACCCACCTGTCCGAGTCACTGCACGCTGACAAACTGGGGTTCTGAGATAGGTAATTCAATTCAATTAGGAAGCAAATTAAAAGAAAACAATCAGAGTAGACAAGATTCAGTTTTTGGTCTTTGCAGAGCAGAACAGGGAGGATTGAGCTGAGATCTGTTCTGGGACTCCTTTCTCACCACCTGGATCCATGTCTTAATAAATGATGTGTATTAATGGGATGAACAAGGGGGTGGAGGGTAGGACAGGATTAATAACATTGTAGCTTAATGGCTTCTTGATTTGTTTGATACTGCCAATCTTAGCTTTTTAAGTGTTACGGAGCTTTTCTTTCATGTTTTTTCACATCTGCTGCTGAAAGCCAAAGGTAATGATGGTTTTTGCTTGATTGTGCATGTTGATGTGCATTCATTTTGTCAAGTTCTAGTTTTTCTTAGAGCACAAAATGGAAGCAAGGACACAGGTAAATCAAGTAAAACTTAAATTTTAAACAAACAAAAAGGATGTTGAGGAAAGAAACATTCTAAATATACCAGAGAGGAGAAAAGCAGGGACCACAGGAGCGAGTGAATGGATTATACTGTAAGCAGAGGTGATCACTGAGAGTTCAGGACTGATTAAGAACAGKTGCGACTGATAAACTGAAAACAAAGCTGAGAAGGTGGAACTTAGGCTACATTAACTCTGTAGATCTTAAAGCTCAACTCCAATTTTTTTTTTCTCAAATCCTATTCTGTTGTTACATTATTACCTCCGCCAACAGCGAGAGGAAATGTTTTCGGTTGCGTATGTCGGTTGGTCGGTTGGCCCGTCTGTGGACAACATTACTCAAAAACTTGAGGACGGATTGTCATGACATTTACAACACTTGTGGATAGTGGCACAAGGAACACACCATTAAATTTTGGTGATGTTCCGGATCACGATGCGGATACAGGATTTTTTTTTCTTTTAATCCTCTCAGATCGGCAAAGCTGTGATGCTTTCACAGGGCTTCAGTGTTTGGACTTCAAACCTTATAAAGGCAATGTTAAAACCAGATGTAATGATGAATAATTCTTGCCATAATGTGCACATGGTTACGCATTTGGTGCGCATTTAGAAAACGTTTTGTTACCAGGAAGTGTGTGACTGACTGCACCATGAAACCTAATTTTTCCCATTTCCTCAAACACACCACATTGTCCATAGGCTTGTACACAGATCGATGAAGATTGAGGAAGAGAAGTGATGCGGTGGACTCCAGACACGGAGGTTGTTTGTTTTTTTGTTCATTTTTATTATTATTTAAATGAGGCCAGATCAAGTCGAGAGCTTTTTGTGCGCCCCTCT
>NW_013952535.1:1388936-1390830 GCF_001266775.1 Austrofundulus limnaeus
GCGGACAGATGTTGGGTGTGTGGTCCTGTTTTCTTGGTGTATATTTAACATACTTCTAATCGCTATTTCAATCTTTCTATCTTTCTAATTACTTCTTTCTCTGTTTTTCTCTCTGTCTCTATTTTCTCTTCACTTAAAAAAGTCACTGATGATGAAGAAATAAATAAACTAAATAAACTAAAAAAAAAAAAAAGAATCGTAGCAATGACGCAAAAGCTTTCAACAATAACGTCGGGTGACGAGTCTGACTTTTCCCCTTTTTTTCCACATTGGACTCCACCGGGAAGAAAATCCATGCATACTGCCTGCTTACATGTTCACTACGTCAGAACTTATTCAGCAAATGTGTTTCCATCTCTGCTTTTGTGCATTAACTCTTACAGGATGGGGGGAATTGCACTTGGCGGAGGTTTGCACTCTCTGAGAGCTTCTAGTTATTTAAATGCTACTGTCATGAGACTCTAATGTGAACAGTCCACAACCTGGTGATAGGTGTTAATGTGTCTTCAAAGAATGCTATAATTTTACATTTCTCTATACTGCATTTGTTTGAAAAATGGGCTGAAATATCGCAGATGGAACATGTGCAGATGGTGCTTTTTCAGAACACACACCATTATTCAGCCTGAACGGTTAGCATTATTTGTTAAAATCTGAAATCCAAATGCAGAAAAATCTGTTCATTTAATATCTAGGTAATATAATATATACACAGGTCAAGAGAAATTAACAAAAACACCATATTTTAGTGCACAGCACCAAATAAATCTATTCTGGGCAGAACACTTGGCTTTTAGAAGCACAAGAAAGATTCTAAAGAAGCAGAAAAATCAATTTAGGTTGAAAAGAAAGAGACAAACAAGAACAGATTGCTTTTTTGTTGTTGTTGTAGTAGTAGCTTGTTGTTGCTTGTTGCTGTCATTGTATCATGCCAATAAAAATATGTTGCCTGATATCAAGACTTAACAGCTATAACAACAAAAGGTGGCAAAAACTGGAGAAKCAGTGGTATGAATTTAATGTTACTGAAGGGGCATTTTGCATCTGATTTGGTTAATTGACAACTGGTCAGTAAGAGGACTGAATACAGAGAGTCCTGGTTCAGGTTTTAGAGGTTTCTGTGCTCCAACACACAAGGTTGATTACTAAGCTTCTGCAGAACCTGAAGAAGTAATTCAATCACAGATTAAGGTGTGTTGAAGCAACACGTTAAATAAAAGGCTGATCTCTCCAAAGTACAGGTAAGTAGTTGAGGTTCACTCTTATCATCTACAGAAGGGGTGTCAAATTTATTTTCACYGGGGGCCACATGAGCATTACGTAGCCTTTAAGCAAATAATACAGATCAAATCTAAAAAATGTTGAGGAARTCCTCTGGACAAGTTCGTTTTTGTTGAAAACATTTTTTCTGTCTTCTTCAATTAGGATTTCAGTCTGAGGTAATTCAGGTAAACTCAGACTTCTAAGCACTGCCTCCACATGGTGGACAAACAGGTTTAACAATGACAATCAAAACTGTTGTTCACAAGCAGAAGAGGACCATCAGCCTAACAATAGATCCTTAGGGCCCTGATTATCTCTATTGTTCATAGAGGACTACTCACAATAACAGCGTTGTAAGTGAGGGACAACTGGACACAAAGGCCTCCACCTCAGTTTATTGATGGATCATCTAAAGTCCAGTCCTCTAGATGAGTTTAAACTGCAGAGTCCTGGTCTGTAGAACAGTGTTAACTGCAGAGTCCAGGGGCCTCATGTACTTGCGTAGATTTCTTACTGAAACCTGACGTACCTTATGTCACATCATGTAAACTCTCTACTGAGACGCAGAGACTAGTTTCTTAATATCAGCTATGAAATAAACAAAGATCTATGTTCTACCAAACATTTATGT
>NW_013952535.1:1392565-1404290 GCF_001266775.1 Austrofundulus limnaeus
TGTCTGTAGATGAGTGTAAACTGCAGAGTCCTGTCTGTAGATGAGTGTAAACTGCAGAGTTCTGGTCTGTAGATGAGTGTAAACTGGCTCCTGGGTTTGTGGGGACACTGTCTGCTCTATGGTCCAGTGTCCTGATGACTCATAACTCGTGTTTCAGTGGGTGATGCGAGTCAAACCACAAATACTGATCTGTGTGGGTCGGTTTGCGATACACACCTCTAAGCCAGTGTGCTTGCAGTGCTGGTATTTTGTGATAGTGGGGGGTAATAATTGACTCCCAGTAGTATTTTCAAAGTTCARATTTTTATTCTGAGTTATATTAAGACCTTTCATAGTGTTAATATAATTATTATGCCTCYGGCCCCAGTGGGCRGAGGCACTGTTCTCTGGCTGTCTCTGTATTAATGTGGTGTTTGTCTGTCATGAGTGGTCTTTAGTTCACGATATCTCCTGAATGAAACTATRCATTTACCTGGGCATAGTAAGTCCATTAGTGTAGTAATTAGTCTGATTACATTTGGGCATWAAAGGGTCAAAGGTCAAGGTCATTTTGGTAATATAAAACTGGCATTTTTTTCGAATTCCTCAACAGTACAAAGAAAAGACCTGGTAAAAAAAGGAAACTGTTTTGAGTGATACCAAATTTGATGAATGTAAAGGTTTCAGGCCACATTAATCCTACTTGAATCTCTAAACATGACCTTGGCAGACTTGTTCAAACCGTTTATATTTCTGAGCAGTTACTTTACCGTAAAAACTGTTCATCTAACCACRTTTTACAGTCTTATATCAGCTAAAATGTGTTTTTATGCCTCCATCTGAGGAGACATACTGCTCTCTGGTTGTCCATGCATTACCAGGTGTCCGTCACACTGTCTTTTGTGCACTGTATCTCCTGAACGGAGCTGTCAATTTCAGTTAAAATTGACATGGTAATTGTTCTTGGCCCAACGGAGGTCTGAAAACATTCTGGGGTCAAAGGTCAAAGCTGAAGGTCAGGTAAAGTTGTCTTTGTTGCTTGAATCCCCTTATTTTCAATGGTACACATAAGGGGTTGGTCACTGTAATTAATGATATGGTAAATATAAAAGAGGAAGTMATGYTTAGACATTGTTGATATAGGTTCATACTTCTTAGAATATTCAAGTCTAACATTTGTATTTATCACTATTTAACCAGGCAAGTCCYGTTCAGATCTCAGATCTCTTGTTCAAGGGCGGCCTGGGCCTGAAGGCAAGCTATTGTWCATGTTTTTAAGGGTGGGGGAAACTGGAGTACCTGAAGAAAACCCATGCAAGCACAAAGACAACATGCAAACTCCGCACAGAAACACCCCAGGTCCGAACTGGGGATTGAACCAAGAACCTTCTTGCTGTGATGCATCGGTGCTAACCACTGAGCCGTCCTGCCACCAAAAGGAGAGGTCAACAGGTAACTGCATGCCCTGCGTCTTAAATGCAGACGAGTCTGAATRGTAAATGGTACTGAACTTATAGAGCTCTTTTCAAGTCCCTCCAGACCCCAAAGCGCTTTACACAGACATTCACCCATTCACACACACATTCACACACTGATGATGGCAAACTACACTGTAGCCACAGCTGCCCTGGGGCACACTGACAGAAGCGAGTCTAGGGCAGGTGGAGGCAAACCAGTCCGTGCTTTGGTATCGAGTTTTGCCTTATTTAATCCTTATTCAGTGTTAAGACACACTTGTAAGAAAATTCATATTCAATATACTGAAGTCGATATTAAAAACACAACTGTTAAATAAAATGATTTGTAGAAGGAATCAAACCATACAACACCAGAATTCTGGAAATGAGTGAGGGTAATTGTCACTCAAGCTGACAGGAAACCAACACTGGCGAAAAACCAGGAAGTTAATCAATTTATACAGTTTCTTCAGTGCCTGCGTTGGCCCCCTACTGACCTACGGCTGAATCACAGGCATTCAGACAAAATCCGCAGCTAATGTTCTCATAATGTTTAATTATTCAGGCTAATGGTATTTGTGCTGTTTGCTTTTTCTCCAAATGTGTTCCTATGCATTATGGGTAAACCTCTCCTCTATGGTCTAATCATAGTTACGACATTGTTCTACTATCAAGCCACACACTTTTATCTGATCATACTTTAACTTTAAAATTTACTATGTTAACTAACATCTCTGAGGCATGCAACATGTGGTTTATCTTTCCTGATGAAGAACGATAGAATCCAATCTCCAAACAGAATCTTGCTGCTCCTCACCTCTGAACTTTGATTTTGGCAGTAAATGCACTTTTATCACATACCTCTTTTTGATCAGATATGTCTTTAAACAGCATAACATACAACATGTTGTTCATCTGAGGTTGTATTTTCTAAATTTTAAAAACCAAATCTCATCATTTATAAAATTTTGCATTTAGACTAAAATGATTTTAAACAGGACGAACACATTTGACTTCTACAATGACTCTTGTAAGCATGCCAGAGAAAAGGAGCTGTAACATTGTTCATACAAGTTTGACAGTCTGAATAGGAAAAGTTGGAAAGGACGTACCTAAAACTGCAGCCACCCTCCTGATGACTTCTCCTCAGAGTTCCCTGTTTCCTGTAATAGAGTCACAGAAATGAAGGATAAGCACGATGAAACAAGAGAATGATGAATACACGTTGACTTACTGCAAACTGAGATGTTGGGGTCATCATATTTCTCTCTTGTGCCTTCTCATCTTGTCTCGTCTCTCATGTGCCCTCCTGCCTGTGACCTACATAGAAATCAGTCTCAGCAAGTTATTCTAAAAAATGTTGCAGTAGGAAAACCTAGAGAACAGCAAGGAAACTGCAGAGAGAGAGGAGGCTTGTGACAGAAGCTCAGAGTGAGGATGGACAGGTGTATCCTTTGCATTTGAACTTTTGGCCTTTGTGTTACTTTGCCGAACATTCAAGCTTTTATAAAAACTGTATACCATCTCAATACCTGCAACAGAGCAATCATCTCAAATACATCAGCAGAATGGCTGGAAGAGAAAAGAATCAAGATGTTGCAATGGTTCAAAGTCCAGCCTTCATCCTCCTGATCCAACTGCTGAGTGGATGAGCAGAAACAAATGTCTGTAAACCTCAACAAACTGAAGCAATGTTGAAAAAGAGCTGCAAAAGATGGTGGAATTAAAAGTGACATGATTAAATCATGAGGTGCACTTAGGAATTCACTTTTATTTTTTTTTTGGTAGCGATTTCAACATGTTACCATTTTGTCATTTGTTTCTGTATAGGTGAGAGAGCCTTTTCGATTTTCCTCAGCTAACTTCTGCTTGATTAGCATAGCTAGCTTCTCCAGTGACTCGATTGTAAAGAGATGCTTAATAGGGACCATCACTCGTGACGTCATTTGCATACATTATCTGCCACTCAATCAAAAGATCAGACATACATAGTGGATTCTATGGAGGGTCAGTGTTAATACTGTAACAAAATAAGACATTCCTTGAGCAAATTTTGACGCATCCAACATCAAGAATCACTGGAAAGTTCAACTGAAAGATTGGAAGGAGGGTTGTGGTCTTAGACATATGAAAATAGATACCTGTAGAAACACCAACCTTTAATAATTCAGGTCGCCTTCCAAGTCTGTCAATGGGTGTATTTTTATTACTCAAGCCACAGCTTCTGCATTGTTTGCAGAAACTTAGAGGTGGTATTTAGAATTTCTGTAAATACAATATTATCACCATGTGTGACTGACTACAGTAGGTCACTATATGAGGCTAGCATGGATGCTAGGAGCAAAACTAGCAGTAGGCTACAGTAAAACAATGAGACTTACTGTACCTGTTTATCAACAGAAAGTTCAGAGAAAGCATCAGGTGGGTCCAGTGTTTGTGAGGTGTGATCAGAATGACCCAGGGCACAGGTAAAATCCAAAGTGTAAAAATAGTTTATTTTACAAAAAAAATGTATTAATCAAAGGAGGGCTGTCGAGGMAGCAAAAACTCACATGAACTCCTCAAGGAACAGACACAAGAAACACAAACTCAAGGGAACAAGGAGGACACCACTCTGGTTAGTAACAGCACAATGATCCGACAAGGCACAAAGGACAGAACACAGAATATAAAGGCAGAACTTAATGAGACAACAAGAAACACCTGGAGGAGACACAAGAGGAAACGGGTGAGCATGGGCGGAGCTGGAAGAATGACTGACAGCAGGACAGAGATACAAAGGGAAACACTGAAACACTGGAAAAACCAAAGAAAGATAGATACAGACCATGACAGTGTTGTCTTTTGCCTCCAATAAATTGTTTGGAGCAGACGTCAAGTCCTTGGTTGCACTTTATTCCGATCAAAGTCAGTTTGTCCCCGGGCTCCAATCCAGCCAAGTAGGGGTCTCCAATCCAGCCAAGTAGGGGTCTCTGCAGAACGTGTTGTCCTGTGGGCKGAGAYGGCCCAAATCATCATTGGCCGAGGTCTTGATATGTGGGTGGAGATGGTCCGAGACATGACTGGTCAAATTGACGGTGGGGTTTGAGGCTGGAGGCAGCGGGGAGTAGCTTGGTCGAGTCAGGCAGGAAGCAACATATTTTTTTAGATTCATTTTAGTCATAACTTGAGAAAGGAAAGTGCTAGTTGAACGCAATTTGAACGTCTTACATGTGAAAGGATGTATAACAACATGGCTTGGTTAAAACACCCCTAACCAGCCTGTAAAAAATGATTGATTTTTAGCTGTCTTTTTACAGGCTGGTTAGGGATGTTGTAACCAAGCCATATTGTTACACATCCTTTCACATGTACGGCGTTCAAATTTCGTGCAGATAGCATTTTCCTTTCTCAAGTAATGRCTAAAATTAATCTTAAAAAGTGTTTTGCTTTGTGCCCGACTCGACCAAACTACTCCCCGCTGCCTCCAGCCTCCTCAAACCCCACTGTCAATCCAGCCAATCATGTCTCGGGCCATCTCCGCCCACATCGTAATCTCCGCCGATCACATCTCGGGCCATCTCCGCCCACATCAAGACATCCGCCAATCACGAGCAGGGACATCTTTGCCCACAGGACAAAACCTACTGCAGAGACCCCTTACTCAGTCCAGCAGTTAACTAGCATCTTAGCTTTGGAAAAGTGATCAAAAATACTCCTTCCATGTTGGGATGATGGCTGTATCCTGAGTCACTGTTACAAGAACTGTAACACAATGTTTTGTGGTCCTCCTGATGGAGTTTGATGCTGTTTTTTCAAATTTTACATTTATACACACTTAGGGTGTATTCACACCAGGAAAGTCCATTGGTCCATCACAGTCCGGTACAAAAGTGGACTTTATTATTTTTTTTTGGTTGGTGCTGTTTGCATTCACATTGGGCTTTTTTGCAAACAAACTATAACTTGTAAACAAAGCCACGAGGGTGACGATCATTGCTCCCATTGGACAGAAAGGATGGGGGCGGGACTGAGCCACAAACCCAGAAAAACATGGAATTCCTGCGTGCTGCAGTTCTGATGTACACATTTATGCTATTAGTACAACTGTGATAGCATTTAAAATGTCAGAAGCAGCTAATTAATGGTGGTTTCATGATGAAATTCTAATTTTGGAGCTACGTTAGTAAATGTGTCCTGCAACCCAAAGGAGATGAGGTATGCTACGTGTTCTGACCCACTACATGCTGCCAGCAGAGCTGCTAAGGAGGAGACGATGAAACAGGTATGATTTCAGTTTATTTAGCTCAGCAACGGTGGCCTGTGAAGTCCAAAAAGGCGCATGTTTATGCAGTTGGTTCGGTTTGAGTCTGGTCTGTACCAGAAGCGAACTGCACCAGAGTTAGTTTGGAAGCGAACCGAGACCACCTCAAAAAGCAGGTCTCGGTCCGGTTGTTTAATCCTCACCAGAGTTCACATGAGTGTATTCACACCTGCACTAAAGGTCCGGACCAACGCTGGAAACTAACTCTGGTTCATTTAAAGTGGAGCACGTCAGGTGTGAATACGACCTTAGACCTTAGACTTGTATGCACATCAGTGTTGAGCGAACATACCATAGTCATGTGACTAGTGTTCTAAAAATAGCCCAAGTGAAGGTCCCCATTCCTTCCCGATTCTTAGAAGACTTTGTCACCTTAACTATCTTTGTTTCCAAATACCTTTCTGTATGGTGTAACTTGACTTTGGGATTCTAAAATGATAAAAAATTGGGGGTGGGGGATATTATACTTTCTGCTACTATTTTGCCTCATGCTTCATTGGAAGTTTCCATTTTTCTTCTGTATTTTGTCTTAGTCCTGTGAGGTTTCTCAATTTTTTCCCAACTGAACATTTGTTGGGTCAACTCAAACCTAAATCTTAAGAACCAGTTATAACAGTAGTCAGAATTTTTTCCCCACTGCCTGACATTAAATCTGTTGTAGGTCAGTTAGGATTACCCAAATTATCTCTATTTGTTAAATGCCAAATTAGAGAGACAGTGAGATGTTGCATACAGAATTTCATAAATATTTAGAAATTTATAAGTTGACATTCAATATTACTTTGCCTATGTACAATTTCAGAAAGCTCAGATGATATCATGGTTAAGCTTTCATAKGTTAGTTGAAATTTGAGCTAATCAGAGGCACACCTGTGGTTACACTTCAAGATATACACTATATTGCCAAAGGTATTTGCTCACCCATTCAAATGACTGTGCCCCAGTTCACAAGGTCCATAAAGACATGGAGGCAGAGTCTGGTGTGGATGAACTTGACTGACCTGCACAGAGTCCTGACCTCAACCCAATAGAACACCTTTAGGATGAATTAGAGCTCAGACTRAGAGCCAGGTCTTCTGTCCTGGTATGTGAGGTATGTGACCTCACAAATGTTCTTAKACAARAATGGTCAAMAATSCCCATAAAYACACTAATAAACCTTGTGGACAGCCTTCAGAAGAGTTGAAGCTGTTCTAGCTGCTAAGAGTGGACCAACATCATATTGAACCCTATAGATTAGGAATGAGATGCCACTTAAGCTCAWATGTGAGTCAAGACAGRTGAGCAAATACTATTGGCAATGTAAAGTACCTCAAACAGATTTTTTTCATGTGACATCATAGGGGGAAAACAAATTAGCCAATATATCAGAAACAGAATCATCAATCTTTACACTGCTGGTTCATCATTGGGTACAWTTTTCAGATCCCTGAGGATGCCATATTCATCTGCTCATCCATCCATCCATCCATACATTTTCTGTACAYGCTTATTCCTTTCAGGGTCGCGKGGGTCACTGGTGCCCATATCCAGCAGTCACAGTGCGAGGAGCGGGGTACACCCTGGACAGGTCTCCAGTCCATCACAGGGCCACACATAGAGACAAGAGAGACAAACAACCATTCACTCTCTCACATCTAGGGACAATTTAGAGTTATCATTTAACCTAACAGTCATGTTTTTGGTCTGTGGGAGGAAGCCGGAGTACCCAGAGAGAATCCAGTTATACACAGATATAAACACCATGGAATGTCCTGCCATCATACCACTCAGAAAGAAGACAGGCTCTGAGTTTCAGAGATGAATATGTTTTGGTGCAAATTGAAGTCATCGACTGCAAAATACACGCTAAAACCGTGTGATGCCGGCTGAAGCAGAGAGTCAGGATTACAGTGAAAGTCCTGGACTGACAGGATCTGAAAGGCCACTAAGACAGATGTCTTTGCTCTWAATACAACATAAATATAGCCAGATAAGAGTTTTTACACAAATACATTTTTGTTATATATTACCTTTTGTTAACCAAGAAAAAAAAAACACATTGAGATCAAGATTTCTTTTACAAGGTGACCTGGCAAAGCACACGTCATAAATCGATCAAAAACCAAGTAACAGTATAGGATAAAACATTCAATTATTTTACCCACAGAAATGGTTTGCAAGGAAAAGTGCAGGGGCATGGCATAATACCGATTTTTGAAGTGGCTTAAAGGTCATTGATAGATTTAAAATCAATCCTGTGCTGGACATATATCTAGTGAAGAGAGGTCCCTGTGAGGAGTTGTGGTCTTTCATTTTCTGCCCTGATAAAAGAATAATAATCAGATTAAAATAACCCAGACCAGATGATGAAAGCATATATTCCTGTTTCCAAGTACATATCTATGGTGGAGGTAGCTCTTTAGCTTGGCTTTGAGTCTTGACCAAAAGTTAAATCTAAYTGAGGAAATCAACTTTTCAATTACAAAAGCACTACCAAAATGCAGCCGACCACTTTTCATTGAAGGGTAAACAAATGAGGTATCAGGAGACACCAGTGACCTGAGTGTTATTTTCATTCAAGTCCCAGATGAGTTCTTTCAACATTTAATGTCATTCGGATGATCAGGTAACCTGCAGACTTGTTCACAAGTCAAAAACATAACACAAAAATATTATTTCTGTAATTTTGTCACTATTAAACATTAATTATATTTTATTTGCACACGATAATATACATTGTAGGGTGAATACTGTACTTTAGTTCATATCCCTGTTTCTCTTTTAAAGTTTGAACTGACTGCTGTTTACCACCAATCTGAGCTTTGATCTGCTCAGGTGTGACTTATCTCAAGCTTGCAGCCTTGAACTTCTATTGTTCTCAAAACCAATTAAAAATCAGCTTGCAGAGAGAAGGCTGACTTGTCGGATATAATCTATCATGATAAACATCACCTGTATCGTGCCCTCCACTAACATCACTAACATTACATTGCTGTACAAGAGCTGGAAACTGATGAGAGTGTATCCAGCAGACATTACCTCCCACTGTGCCCTAAGTAGCTTTTTGTTGCCACCAACGTTGCACAGTGTACAAAGGGGAAAAACAAAGAATGACACTCTAAAACAGTTGTTAATTAGCTGTATTACGTGTGTTTATTAGTGTCGTGATAATGAAAATGATGGATGACAACACAGTTGCATTAGTGCAGCAGTTTGTCTCTGTAGGTGTTTAATGGATTTTAAAATCACAGTGGAAACCCATTATTTCAAACCAGCACCGGAGCAGGAAATTAAAGTTGTATAAATATCCCTGGCATATTCTGTTCACCTTCCTCAGCATGAATGACTTACAGGACTAGAAAATGCTGTACCATGCTACACAAAGGTACTGTTAAAGACAATAAAACATTAGAGCATACTGTTTCTGACTGAAAACTTTTTACTACTTAAAAAATGAGTCTTTAACTGTGAATCAGCACAAAGAGGCTAAAAAAGCTCAATTCTGAACAAGTTTTGAACAGCTACTGCCCTAAATACCAACACCATCGACTTCTTGCTATTGACCTTATGCTGCTTCGCCCACTCTGCTCTCTCTGGTGTCCAGGCCCTCTGCAAAGCATTTAAGTGCTTCGTCTTTTACAGACGAACATATGTGTACAGTAAAAATAATCCAAATTTCAAAAGATTTGAGTTCAACCAGTGATGGGTACAGCCAGTGGTGGGCAGCGCTAATCCAAAAATTAGCTCCGCAATTTCTAATGCGCGTTTGTAAATATTTAGGTCCACAATCTCAAAAGTGCTTATGCCATAGAAAAACTAGCGGAAGCTAATTTTAAAGCGCAAGTCCAATTTGACACTTACTATCTGGCAATAATTCATGTACAATATTTGCACAACACTGCCAACTAACGGTGTATGAACCCTTTTACAGCTTAATCCTACAAGCACTGATTGCTGGGGATGTGAGTTCCTGAAACAGACCTTTAGCTCCTGGTGTAAAAATTAAAAAGTTTTTGAGGATTTCTAGTTCGGCTGCTTCTTTAAAACGTTGTTGAGGATATCTAGTTCGGCTGCTTCTTTAAAAAGTTGTTGAGGATTGCTAGTTCAGCTGCTTCTTTGTCTTTTTCTTTTGTTTGTTGTAGATTTTTCATTAAAGAAGCATCAATAAAGTAATTTTAAAACTGTTTGTTGGAAAACTGAAGCGCTGCATTCTGGGTACATGACGGATTTGATTTGTGACGGGAAATGAAAGCACGGAGAACAGGAAATTATCTTCCCTTCAAAATAAGAGTTTGGATTTTAAAGTTTTCCATGTAGTTGCTCCGGTTGACCACGAGATGTCAGTCTTCATCTATCATAACATCTGTATATCATTTCTGTCTCTAACCCCGTTGCTTCGACCAATTACTTCAAGTATTGAGTTCCAGCGTTTAAACTTTATTTTTTTAAAAGGAGCTCCGATTGTAAAGYAAAATAAATCAATACATACAAAATTTTAGTATGGATTACAAATGTTTACTGTTTTAGCTGGGACAGGGAGTTCTAAATACTGCCTTTGTGCTATGTAAGCAGACACAAAGCATTGTGGGAAATGAGAACCCTGACCGAAAGCAACATTCAGCAAGGATGTACACCTTCTCAGTAAGTGTGCTTATCTGAGAGGGGTGCTGTTGGATAGATCACGTGTGTTGTGATTCATTGACAGCCATACCCTCCGCTGTTCAAGATAATGACTGGTAGATAATTAGTCATAAACAGTATTGCATTTTAATTTTAGAAAGCGCAAATCTGCTTACGAATTATAAAAATTAGTAAGACTGCTAAAGCGCAAATAAAATATTTAGGTCYGCAATTGATTTACGCCTTAGCGGGCTGGTGCCCACCACTGGGCACAGCTAACCAAATTGTTGGCTTTGCAAACCACCAATCTGCTAAAYCGCTAAACAGGCAAGAAAATTAGCAGAAAGACACACTAAATTTTCATTGCTAACCCAAGACGTGGTTTTTACAGAATTGTCAGAGTCTTGGTAAATACTCATAAACATTTTTACATCCACCAAACAGTTAAAACAACAAGCAGTTGAATCAGCAAGTAAACACATTGYACAAAGTTAACAAAAGTCTTCTTCACACACAACCAACGGATACCAAAACGTTGGTTACGTATTGTAACCCCAGATTCTATGAGTGTAAGCGCAGCCCTCTAAGGCTATCGCAGATGGGTACCCCCGCGCGCGCTCGCGCATTCTGAAGAGCCAATAGTCTAYGCCCACATCATGTGGGCTCCACCTAGGTCCGTATAAAAGGGGAGGACGGACCTGTGCTCGGCTCCCAATAGCTTACTTTTTCTTCAGCTACGGAAGCCGGTGAGGCCCCGATCCTTAGAGGGCTGCGCTTACACTCATAGAATCTGGGGTTACAATACATGACCAACGTTCTATTTCGTGTAAGCTCCGCCCTCTAAGGCTATCGSAGATGGGTATTAGAGGCGGAGCCTGATGTAGTCTACGCCTCACCGGCTTGACATACACGTAAAGCTTCCACCCAAAAACACCCCTTGTGATGTTGCATAAGCAAAAAAGGCAACAGCAAAAACTGATTCACATACTGAACAGATTTGCATGATCCCTTGTGTCCATCACATAATCCAGATGATGTGAAGAAGAGACAGCACACTGTGTGTGCAGTATCACATCAAGCACAAAGGTCATTATTTGTGCAGTAATTTAGGACGAAAAATTACATATTACTCTGACACGGTTCTGAGAACAGCGTGAGTCAGAGAGGGGCCCGAAACATCCCGTAAATAAAAACGGATGAAAGGGCAGGGAGATGACCAGGAGACTGCAGAACAGATATCCTGGACTGATACACCACTGTACAGAGAGGTGGAGGAAGAGAGCCCCCTTGTGGAATGAGCTGACAGTACAGCTGGAGGCTGCGAACCTGATGAGATGTAAGCCTGCGAAATCGCTTCACAAATCCAATGTGACAGCCTCTGAGA
>NW_013952535.1:1407056-1408457 GCF_001266775.1 Austrofundulus limnaeus
CTCTCGTGTGACCCATGGGAGGCTTTGCTCGAAAGGGCTGAGCGGGAGCTCCGGGGAGCCCCGCGTGCCGTTGTTTTGAATACGGCCTGGGAGGGGTTGCCTCTGCGGCCGTACATGAACATGAACCGAGGTGAGTTTCAGCGGGGCCAAACACAGCGCTCATCGCGCCGCTGTGATTGGTGGATTCATGTTTGAACAGAGCGGGGTTGACACGCCCCTGCTTGTGACGTGGTTCATGCTGCCTGTCTTCTCTTACGTCCGCCGTTTGCCGGCGGGGGGAAGAGGAGAGTGTGTGTACGTTTGCCGGCCACGAGGGGGCAGCAGAGACCACTGAACGTGGAACGGTGGGAGAAAACATTGTGTGACTGTTTTTTTGCAAGAACCAGGGGCCGGCTAGTTTCAAAACTAACGGACTTAGCCTTACCCAGAGTGGAGGAAACGTGTGTRAGACAGACAGAGTCCTGAGACCTGACTGAATTAGATGCTTGTGAGAGGAATGTGCTCTTTAGGGGAAGATGTTTATCTTTATTCACCCAAGCATCACAAACATCAAAATCACACATCCCCCCCCCCCGCCAGTCATTTCTTCTGCCTCTTGAACAGAGGCAGAGGGTTGGACCAGGTACAGGCCAGCTGCCCGGCCCCGCGCCGAGGAGCACCGTGCTGCTGCTGGTGTCTGGACGGAGGTCGGGAGTGCGGCTCTGATGCCGCTACTGGAGTCGGGCGAGGCGCCGCTGGTGGTGGTGCGCGCCGAGCCTGCTGCCTCTGAGCCCGGCGGTCTCTGCCGGAGACCGACGGAGTCTGCCSATGAGTCGGTCTGGAGCGGGACTGCTGCCGGAACTGCTCCTGAACCGTCTGCGACATGTTGAGGTGCTCCAACAGCTGTTGATACTGCGTGCCGAAGAGCCCGTCCTCGATGATGGGTCCCTCCAGCATCTGTTTCCGCATGTCTGCGGAGACGGAGGGAGCGAGACGCAGCCACATCTGCCTCTGCAGCAGCGTCATCCAGGCCCTGATGCGGGACACGCACACCGCCTGAGCGGCGCAGAGATTGAGRATCGTGTCGGCCGCCGCGCAGAGCTCCATCTTCTCCTCCTGACGCGCCTCGCTCTCTGCCGCTCTCTTGGAGATGTTGAAGGCCAGGAGAGCGAYGTTGTTGGTGGCAGCACCAGACTGTGCTGCACACTGATGAGCCCGGTCAGTCCAGTTGACGAGCTGCTTGTCTGCCTCGTTGTGGGGGACAGGTCGCCGTCTGGCCGACCGTACCGCTTCGACACCGAAAACCCTGGAAAGTGCGGGCTCCAGTGCTGGAACCGGCAGGAAACCGGAGTCGGTCATCCCCTCCACCTTGGTCACGTCCGCGTAGGTCGTGACCGGAGCTCTCAGCTTGGTGGGGTCGTT
>NW_013952535.1:1410837-1412274 GCF_001266775.1 Austrofundulus limnaeus
ACCAGAGAGCGTTGACAGAGAGGAGAAGGTAGAAATGACTCAGCCTGGAACTGAAAATATGGATGGAGGACAACAGAGCTGCTTCATGGAAGAAGAACCAAGGCATTTTGTGAATTTTGTGAAAATACATTAACAAAAAATTTGATCCAAATATAGCTCTACTCCCCTACTTTATGGATGATTTTCTGAATTTAATGTTTCATATTATACTTGCATAAATACGGTATATATTCTATAAGATTCAGATTGTAGGGTAAAGCACGTTGAGTATCCTGGTTGGATAGAAAGGTGCTACATATACTGTATGTATAGTCCACTTTAGAATACAATTGTTAAATTATATTTTGCATTCAAGTGTTAAAAAAACATTCAGCAGACAAATCATTCAAAGAAACCAGTGGTGGACACCGCTAATAAAAAAATTAGCTCCACAATTTCTAAAGTGCTTATGAATGTATTTAGGTCCGCAATGTCAAAAGCGCACATGCAGTAGACAAATTAGCGGAAGCTAATTTCATTCTGCAGTTCAATTTGACACTCACTAGCTGGCAATAAGTCATGAATTATATATGCACTACACTGCCARCTAGCAGTGTATGAACTCTTTTACAGCTTAATTCTACAACTGCCGATTTCCTGTAATAGAAATTTCGCTCATGGTGTCAAAATTAAACAATTTATGAAGATTGCTTAGTTGTGCTCTTTAAAAAGTTATTGGACATTGCTAGTTCGGCTGCGGCTGCTTTGTCTTTTCTTTTGTTTATCGTAGATTTTTCATTAAAGATGCACATCAATAAAGTAATTTCAAAATTGTTTATTGGAAAAATGAAGCAATGCATTCTGGGTAAATGACGGATTYGACGAAAAACGGAAGCACAGAGTACAGAAAACTATCTGCGAACTTCAAAATAAGAGTACAGATTAGTTTTCCATACTTTGGCTGTCGTTCGACTTGACCATTATATGTCAAAAGCATAACATCTTTAAATCATTATCTGCAATGTTAATTATTGTGAAGGTTTTTCTAGTTTTTCTGAATTTAAACATGCCATACGACAATATTTTTGTTACTTGGAAATAAAATGTGGTTATCAAGACATGTAAATAGTTGTAGCAAGTATAAAATAAAACCTTAAATATTTGGTTCTACATCTACTGGGATGATCATGCTAGCTTTTTTCTGTTGTCAGACTCATTTCCAAAAACAATATGCTATGCAATTCAGTAAATAATGTAAGAACCTACTATATGAAATTAATACCAGCTTAATCTCACAAAGTCATATCTTACGCAAAGATCTTTACGATATGAAATCTCAAGAAATGATAAGACATCACTCTGATCATGAATGAGAAAAATGAAAACTTGTGACCTGAACAGATTTCTCAAAATAAAGTAATTTATTTTAGATATATGAACAGGAATAAACATACAAAC
>NW_013952535.1:1412413-1413780 GCF_001266775.1 Austrofundulus limnaeus
TCTTCATTTCTCAGTTTATTTTGCTGCCCGCGCATTGAATCCTGGGATATCCTCAGCTGGTAAGGATACATGGATGCATCCTCGGATTTTGACAGGAAGTAGGACGCATTCCTCAGCCGCATGATGAGGAGCCTTCGAATTGGGACAGTCCTCCACGCGGGGCAATGACGTATGCAGCCGACAAATGTGCACTCATGAGGACCCAGCCCCTGGATTGAGACACAGCCAATGTATAATGACTGGTGTCAACGTTTATAAAAGTAAAAAGCACTCCCATAGTCATTGGATATGATAAATTGTGTCACATTAATTAATCTTTTTTTAAACAGGATGATGGAACTAGTTTGATGAAGAATCTGAGAAGGGGTTATCTGCAGAATCAAAGTGGGCGTGTCACAAGAGTGGGCGTGTCTAAAGCATAAACACTGTGGGCTACGAGGCCTACATGATGGTATCCTTAGATCCTGCTTGACCTCTTTACAGCCTGACCCTGACCCCAACACTAAGGTTAACCAGGAGAAATGTGACTCAAGTAGGGTTCTCCAGAAAAAGTGGTGCCGTACAGTAACGCCCCTTTTGTTCTCGTCCAATCAGGTAGTGCCGTACGGTATCGCCCCGTTTTGCTTGTCCAGTCAGGTGTGTCCCTTTAACAAAGTCCGTCAAATCAAGTGTGTCGCTTTAGAATCGCCTTTCCTTGTGACACGCCCACTCTTCCGCAGAGACCCCTACTTGAAGAATCTGTCTCTGAAATAATAATTAAATCAAGTGTTTATTTATGTAGGTAAAAGTATGTTAAAGAACCTGGTAAAACACATCAGAATGCAGGAAATGGCATCTATTTAATTCAAAACTTTCTGGGGGAGGACCCCCAGACCCCCCAACAGTGTCCTTTTGAAATGATTCTGACGCCCATGTTTATACTGCCTGTATAAGGACATAACGATTGACAAAGCCACAGAAACTTTCAAGTAAAAAAATGGTGTCATTTTCCTGGCCAATCCTGTGAGTAGTGGTCCCAGTCTGGCCATCCCTGAGAAAAACGTCTGGCTCCACCACTGTCAAAACATAGAGTTTTACTAACCTCAAGTGATGGAAAGACATATGATGCTCTAGACATTGCTCTGGACACTTTTGTGCTAGCACCGACACTAAATTGCCTTATATGTCTTAGCTCGGTGCTAGTGCGACAAACTAGCTAAACTGAGGTCCTCCATCCATATTTTCAGTTACAGCTGAGTCATTTTTGTGTTCCCCTCTCTGTCATGTGGATGGAGGACCTCAGTGAAGACTCAGTGAAGTCTTAGGTTCGACTCCCCGCCATGCCCACATGTCGTGGTGTCCTTGAGCAAGACACCTAACCCTAACTG
>NW_013952535.1:1414780-1418542 GCF_001266775.1 Austrofundulus limnaeus
TTATTTTGCAGTTAAAATAAATGTTTATCAAATAAAGTCTAATGTTACAACTAATCGGGGATCCCTTTCAGGAATCTGAATTATATCCATAAATTTTGCCCAGAAAAAAGTGTAAGAATGAAATTCAATCACTAAGAAAGTCCAATGARCCTTTTCATCAGATGACATCTAAAATGTTGACTTTAAAGTTATCTTTAAATATTGCTACTCCTGCTGACTTGTTTGATGCATGTGATAACMATGTATCTTTGCCTTATTGATTTAACCAAAAGGATTCATCTTCTGAACATGAATGACATTCCTGTAAAAAAAAAATCAGCTTTTGCCTCTTTAGAAAAAAGAAAGAAAGCATTTCTTTTTATATTATTACGTAGACCCCTTGTATTAACTGACAAAATGTTAACTTCACAATACATTTTCCTTCTGAACTTTAAAGCAAAGAAACTTTATAAAACGTCAACCATTTATGATAAAATTTGAAGCCATCACCGAAACCAGTTTAAAGGGTAGTGGATACTGCTGAATGAGAAACACCATCAACGATTAACAAGCTCCATTTTAAGCACAGAAAGCYTTTAAACACGCCCTAACTGAAATGTGAAATAAATATTATGAACTACTAACTGAAAGAGTTGAACTTCCAGTTGTCCCTGGCCCGGTCGGAGCTCTTCCGTTAGGTGTTTTTGAACTTGCATCATTTTTCTAACACGCAGTCGGTTTTTAGAATGCATTTTTTTCCCCTTTGCAAGATTGTTTTCTTGCATTTGTTGTTTGTGTTTGTATTTTGAAGTTTGCAACATTTTCTAACTTGCAGTCAATTTTATGAATCCAGCACTTTTATGTTGCATCAGTTATTTTTGCAGCATTTGCACCTGTCGGTCACCATACTAAAGCCATCAGAATTGCCATTAATTCTCCTGTATACACTGTTAATTTATTTGCTATTCTTTTATTTCTCATCATATTTAAATTAAAATTTAAAAATTTAGTTCTAATATGAATATTTAAATCATTTAACACTTTAGCAGCATCTGTGTATATCTGTATCTGAATGTTCCCTCTATGTATCTTTCCACCTCTTTACTTTATAATTATCTCCCTTTTTTTCATTAAATTTAAATCAACTAGAAACTGTCCAAATATTCATGATAGAATAAGAGGAGTAGCAACCACAGGACTAATTTTAAATTTATCTACCACTTTATCTATTACTTTATTCTTAATTATCCATCTAAAACTATTCATTAGTTTCTTTTCTTTTTCTTGACAAGGTTGAAGGGTAATATGTGGAGGAAGAGTTTCTTGTTCTTTAAGCTGTACCCTCCTAAGCTCTAGTTACTYGGATCWGATTCACCACTCATCAGTTCTTTRAGTTCTCCACCAGATGGCGCCAGGGAGCACAGCTGGCAGGGCTGACTGCAACACCTGCAAATTATACTCATCAAACCAGGAGAACCTGGATCATCCAACATTAGATATTTTAAAACCATGTTGGGAAAAAGAGAAAAAGGAAAATAGAAGCTTTGTGTGGGTGACTGAAAACAAAGTAGAAGAGGTTCAATTAATCAACATCAATAAGTCCAGTAGTACCATTACCAACAATACCACCATGGATATTACCAAATGCAAAAGTTGATTTTACAATAATGAAGAAAAAATGATAAAGAATTAACTTTTAACTCTTATACAATTCAGAAATACATAGATCAATATCATAGTTATGTTCAAATTTATGCTGATGCATCAAACGACTCAACAGGTAAAATAGGAATAGCAATAATAATACCAGAATTTCATATAAAACAAGCTAAACGAATCACAAATGGACTGTCAGTAWACACCGGAGAAATGTCAGCAATATTATTAGCAGTACAGTGGGTAGAGCYCTCATAAGTTTACAGAACAGCCATTCAGAAAGCAGACCGGACATATTATCAGAAATACAGCAAACATTATTRAGAATACAGATGATGGGTTTAMAAATAACATTCATATGGGTACCASCACARATTGGTGTGGAGGGAAATGAAGCAGCAGAWAGGGCAGCAAAAAGGGCAACAACAGGACAAATCAACTTCACAATCAATATAAGTAAATCTGAGGRAAAAAMATTGGTTAAATTAAACAMCAAGGAAAAGTGGCAGAAAGAATGGAATGAAGAAAACAAAGGAAGATGGTTTTATAAGATCCAAAGGAAAGTGGGAGAAATGAGAGTTACTAGGAGAAACAGAAAGGAAGAGAGTTTAGCAACTAGATTAAGAATGGGACACACAGGACTTAATAGTGCACTCTTTATAATAAAAAAACCATGAAAGCTAGAAACAATAGAAAATGTATTATTAAATGAGACAAAGAAGGGACATGATGGAGGAATTTAGAACAATTAAAGAAGCATTCAACATATCAAATTTATTACAGAAAGATTCAGGAAGCAAAAGTATTAACATTTTAATTAGATTCTTCAAGAAAACAAAGTTAATTAATTACCTTATTATCTTATTACAAGAGATTCATAAATTAGCTTCAACTGTGGATGATCTTAAACCTTCTGAGTTCCCTAATGTATTCTCAGCCTGTTATAACTCAAGACAAAGGGGGGTAGCAATATTAATACATAAAAATATTAACTTCACAGTGCTAGACACGGTTATAGATCCAGAGGGTAGATATATTATATTAAAATAATCTATACTTAACCAAAAACTTTTGCTAGTGTAAACAGTCCAAATGTTGATGACGCCTCTTTTTTTCATCGTTTCTTTTCTGATTTATCAAATCACCTGGATTGCTCACTGCTTCTAAGAGGTGACCTCAGTTTTGGACTAGATGAAAAAATAGACAGGCTGAATGCAGCAGGAACTCAGCGCAGTTGGCAATCCATAAATATAGTTAAACATTACATGAGTGATTACGGACTTTGCGACGCATGGCGTTCTCTTCACCCTAATAGCAAAAAATAAACTTTTTTCTCACATGTCCATCACTCTTATTCTCGTCTAGACTATTTATAAGTCAGCAGTTCATTGCTGACCAACATTTCAGACAGTAAAATACACCCTATGGCTGCTAGTGATCATGCACCAGTTTCTTTAACCTTAGTCAACAGGAAGGAAAATAAAAAAAGCATAAACTGGAGATTTAAGACATCATTACTTAAAGATGAACAGTTTATACAATATTTTAAAGAAGATTGGACGACATATTTAGAATATAATGACTTGCCAGGGATATCAACATCCATTTTATGGGAGGCAGGAAAAACAGTGATGAGGGGCAAAATATGATCATTTTCAACAAATAAAAAGAAAAATGAAAATAAACGTATTAAGGAACTACGGGAATCTATTAAATTGTTAGAAGCATTACAAGGACAGGAAATAGAACAAAAAGGCAAAGGAAGGCAAAATTAGAATTAAATGAACTTATTGACAGAAAGAACAAATTCTTGGTACAGAGACTTCGATTAGAAAATTTTGAACATAATAATAAATCAGGAAGCTTTTTAGCTAACCAACTCAAGATAAATAAGGAAAAAAACAACTATATCTAGTGTCAAAGATGTAACTGGGAATATTACTTATGATCAGGAAAAAATAAACAATGTTTTTAGAGGCTTTTATAAAACTTTATACACCCCAGAAATAAATCCATCAGATGAGGATATTGATCAGTTTTTGGAAAATGTAACACTTCCAAAATTATCCAGTAGTCAGTCATCAGAACTAGACTTCCGGCTAACATCAGCTGAACTCTGTGAAGCAT
>NW_013952535.1:1419542-1421014 GCF_001266775.1 Austrofundulus limnaeus
GCCTGATTACAGGGATTTTATCATCAGGGGCCATAATAAGAGTTTCAGTCTTGTTTGCATTTAACTGCAGGTAGTTGTTAACTGGTTAAAAATACTATATAACTCACCAACTGCATGTGTTAGGACAAATAACCAAACATCCAATAGCTTTTGTTTACAGAGAGGCACCAGGCAGGGATGTCCACTGTCCCCCTCACTGTTTGCTATTTTCATTGAACCTTTAGCAGCCACAATTAGGCAAGCTGCAGATATTAAAGATATACAATGTAAGAACATAGAACATAAAATTAGTCTTTATGCAGATAATGTTTTGCTTTTCTTCAGCATTCAGAAAACATACTATCTAAGGTTATTGAATTAATAAACTATTTTTTAAAAGCATCTGACTACTCCATAAACTGGCTAAAATCTACAGTTCTTCCAATTAACTGTGTTTTTAACAATTCTCTTAATACACGGCTGCAGTCAGGTAATATTATATATTTGGGTATTAATATTTCTCCTAGATTGGAAGACTTAATTAAATTAAATCACATCCCGCTTTAAAAAAAATAGAAGATGATCTTACAAGATGGAAATCTCTACCCATATCCCTCATGGGAAGAGTTGCTTCAATTAAAATGATGGTATTACCCAGAATAAATTATTTATTCTCAATGATACCAAATAAACCTTCACCTGTCTGGCTTAAATCCCTGGACTCTTTCATCTCTGAATTCCTTTGGAAAAATAAAAGTCTGCATATTAGTCTAAAAACACTACAGAAAACTAAGGATACAGGAGGGCTAAAGCTTCCTAACTTTTACCAATACTTTTTAGCCAACTGGCTACAATACATCTTAAAGTGGTTAAATCCTAATCCGTTAGATGAATCTTGGCTAGATATAGAACAAACTTTATGCCATGACATTAAGATTTCAGATCTTCCGTTTATTACCACTAACATTAAACAAACATGTTTGCTTTAAAAGCATCAATATCAGCTCKTCTCTGGCAGCATGGTGGGAGTTTCTTAAAACGACAAAGTCTTCACTAATCCCTTGCAGACAAACACCCACCTGGAACAATCCTGACATACAGAATAATATGTTAAACTTTTCAGGTTGGAAAGGTAAAGGAATTGATCATTTGGAACATATATATGAAGGTGAAGACTTTATTCCATTTAACAAATTAATGATACAACATGGCATCGATAAGAAGTATTTCTTAGAATATGAACAAATTAAGTCTATAATAAAAAGAAATTTAAGCTTAATAAAACACTGTTAGAAACACCAGTAAGCGTATTGGAGTTCCTTCACCTTAAATCACCCAAAGTGCTATCCAAAAGAAATAGTCTAATAGATGATTCAATGTCATTACCAATTGTAAAATGGGAAACAGATTTATCAGTCAACTTTGACCAAAACACATGGTCCCAAATATGCTTAAAAACGTTTAAAATGATTAGAAATCCTAATTTACAACTA
>NW_013952535.1:1422014-1422756 GCF_001266775.1 Austrofundulus limnaeus
AGTAAATTTAGCCATAATTTCAACAGGGAGTTTTGTCGGCACGATCCGCTCCCTTTCGGTCATTTCCGTCCTTTTCCGTTGCCGCTTCGTCTTTTTCCGTCAGCGTCGCCATCTGCTTCTCGTCCTTCTCCAATCTCCGTGTTGTTGTTCGCGGTGACGCGGCGGAGGTGTAGCCTGACGCGGGCTCTTACGTGTCGGCCAGAATAAAAGTGGAGCTCCGGAGGCCTGGGAGTGACGAAGGAAGTCCGTGTCGGTAAGGAAGAAAATGAGTTGGAGGGCTCGGAGGGACCGGAGGCGGCCACAGAAAGTGGTCGGGTTCGGCCCGAAGGAAACAAAGAAATCATGGCGCCGCGGTGTATTTGTAGCAGGATGGAGGGCGGGGAGGCTGCGGCTTTTTGGGAAAACCGAGCGGTACAGATAGTGTAGGAAGATACGTGTTAACACTTTATGAACTATATTAGCAACTATAACGTTATTATAACACAGCTGCTAATGACGCTGGACCTCCTGGGCTCTGTTTGCGCCCAAAAATGCGCCTTTTCCCCTCAAAATGTCATTTGTTTCTGCAAGTTTATCGCTTTACACAGAACAGAAGTATTTGTTTTCTGACAGTGTGTCATTATGTGACAGAACTAGGCTGCAGGTTGAAAACATGGAGGCTTTATCGGGTTTTCTCGCTTTAATTTGTGTTTTTATTATTATTATTATTATTTTACATCTCCTGGGGATGCGCGTGCAGGGG
>NW_013952536.1:0-14111 GCF_001266775.1 Austrofundulus limnaeus
GTTTTATACACGGGTTATTGATAATTAGATTTTTAATGCTTTTTAAGCTCAAAAAATGTAACTAGGATTTATTTTTTTATTTTTTTGCTTTACACATAACTTGGTCATCTCATACCAACTTTTCCCTCTGGTGGTGGTAATCGTTGCCACTATTTTGGTGTTTTTTCCCTTTCCAAAGGCCTAATTTTGTTTGAAATAGTGGTCATATACGGCACTGTCCATATCAATGAGTTCTGTGCTTATAGCTTTGTTTGAAATCAGTAGGTCRGATCTCTTGAAGGCTAATGTAGCCTCCTATCTGGGCTCTGGCTGCCGGCGCTGCTCCCCTTCAAACACAGAGTGAGCCCTTTGAAAAATGGATTGCGGAAAAGATAAGAAATAATTTATGTTCCTATCACTGCCTTGCACAAATATGGTGGGGAATACTGTGCCAATAACTCCCACAAACTCAGAGAGGCACGCTATCTTTTACTGCACAAATTATTAACGGCGCTTGGGAGGACGGGGAGACGCTGTGCTTTTTTTTTTTCCTCCGTAGACTTGGCTCATTGCTTGTTAAAGCTTGGAGTTCACCACAGGGCTTTATGACTACAGATAAGGACTCCTGAACTGAACTGAGGGTTTAAATACAAAACTGAGTAAACAGTAATGCTGAATTTCTGATTTAAGCTTTTTTAAGACACTGTTCTAAACGAAAATTTCTTTCAGACGCAGTGAGAAACTGTGAAATCTTTGTTTTCTGTGCGTGTGCACATGCAGTGTCCATGTGCTTTGTGTTTGTGAGTGAACGGGGAGCAGAGGGAGGAGGGGAGGGAGTCCAAAGGGGAGTGTTGAAGGAGGATACTCGGGGTCGGGTGTCCGCTCGCCTCTGTCGGCTGGCGTTGACAGCTACAGACGCTGGTCTAAAATGAGAATCCTCTTGGGCCGCCTGCCTGCCCATCCAGCAAGAAAATAAATCCCATGTGGAAGAGCCGCTGTGTGGGATCAGAGACAGCCGCCTGACCCCCCAGATCCACAGGGGGAGGCCAAGGGCGCCGGCACGACAGCATAACCTCCCCTCCCAACCCTCCTCCTCCTCCCCTCCGGTTTAATGTTACGCTGCCTGCTTGCCAACACTGAAATTCTGCAGTTGCAGTGCTGCTGCTTCTGCAAGGTTTTAGCTTCCAAATGATTTTTGGGCTCTTTATTTATTTTTATTTTTTGGACAAGTGTTTGATACTGCTTAAGGCTTAGGTTACACCACAAAAATAGAGATGTTTACCTGTGCTTAGAGGTCCAAACAGTTAAAAATATTTCTGAAAACTAAAATGAAAGGGGCCCCGACAAGAGTGATAAGGAAAGGTCCGGTTAGGTTTCTGAAATTGCACAGAGTCCAAAAACACTGCCTAGTGGGCAATTAAAAACACTTTGAGATCTTTTCTTTTCTTTTTTTTTAACCACATTTTTGTAGTTCTGTTGAGCACTACCACCAGATGGGTGGATGGTTGCATATTGCCAAATTTTGAGCTTCCCGAAAACTCTTGTCCAAAGTTCAGCTCTTTAATCCATATATTTTCCTCTTTTTTTATTTGTGATGTTTCTCCATGTCTGCTCAAATATTACTCTCAAGGCCGTGAGACTGTATTGCCTGAAACGTTTTCTGAAATTAAATTCCACAAGTTCCAACTTTGGAGAGCTGAACTCCCTTTAGGACCCCCATGAAGTTTTATGCCTGGATGAAATGAAAAAAAGGAGGAGAGGCAGCATCACTGTAATGGATCAGATATAGGAATAGGTACAACAAAAGTTTATTAAGGAGTTGAGGCTGTGTAGACAGTGGAGCAGAAAGCGATAGAATGACTAACAGGACTAAACAACAACACAGTAAATATTGTGTTTTGGGAGGTAGTGCTGAAATCTGTGTCTTGTTAGATGTTTCTGTTTCATTACACCTAATTTAAAGGGGCAATATCATGTAAAATCAACTTTTCTTGAGTTTCATATCATGTTATAATGTTATTCTCTCATCAAAAACATGCCCAGAGTCTTGCTTTGACTCATTCATACGTTTGAGAAACCCTGTAGTGTCCTGAAGCAGCCAGGCAGGGGAGCAAAAATGACCTGTTGGGACTAGAAACGCCTTTTGGGATCATCTCCTCCTCTGGRYTGTGTCTCCAAGCTGAGCTTCATCACAGAGCACACCTCCTCGACCCCCTGAGCGACTCCTGCAGGCTATGGCAGCAACAACTAGACAAAGACCTGGTGAAAAACGTGTCTGCTGAGCTCCAATGTTACTCCTCAGTCAGCTTCTGTACTAACAGCTTCTCATTTCAGTCCTTTTTGGATAAACACCGTTGTCACCTGCCCAGGTAAGCTAAAAAACAACTTGTGTTGTTTTGTTCACGTTGTTTGGTCAGTGTGTTAAGATTTGTAGTTTGTTACAATCAGTATGTGTGTGTATGTATGAGCGACTGAAATAATCTTACCAGCTGAAACGCTGTCTCTGTAATCGCTCCGGGTCTTTAGAAAACGTACTTTCCGGTCTGACAGTAAGGTTCATATGTATCCTGAGATGAAATTTTCCAAAACCGATAATGTTGCTGCCTTTTAAACTATCATTACAACAAAGCATGCTACACGCTCCAGACTGTAAACAGCAGAGAGAAGCRGCTATGATGACGCTGAAATGGGCGTGAGGGGATCAGAAGGAGGTTCTTAAAGAGACAGAGGCCAATTTCAAGGTGTTTAGGAACGGAAATGAAGAAGTCAAGTTCATCTTTAATTTAAACATAAAAACTGCATTTTAATAACAACTGAAGGTGAAATAGTTACTTTATTATGATATAGAATTTCAATATATGCATGAGAAACACATAATATTGCCCCTTTATAATAGTAGGTTATTAACAAGCTTCTGTAGAACGTACAGAAATCCTGAGTAAATATTAATCAGGTGTGTTGGAGCAGGAAACTTGCAGGGCTTCTTCATCATAGCCATTGGTGGTGATGATGAGTTGATGTGATTATGATCAAAAGACCAGTAGAAAAAAAACTAAATGTGAGTGATTTCCAATAGAGAAGATGCAGTTTTTGTGTCTCTGGGCAGCAGACCTTACTGGACAGATGACACATTTTATGCTACAAGTAGAGCGAAAAGCATAAACTCTGTATTTGCCTTAAATAATGCAAACTCTGTTTTTCCTAATAGACAGTTTCGTATTACAAATACACAAAGCGGCCGGGTTGCACATCATTCAGGATAAACTCTGGGGTTGCGATGGAAACGCCATTATGAACTAACTCAACCGGTAAATTTACACCGTTATATATGTACAGACCCAAAGCATTTGCTCTAAACTGATTTGTGCTAAACTTACCTTTAAGATCATAGATGGGATTTGACATAAATATCTATAAATCTGCTTTTTGAGCTTGTTTTTGTAACATTTTTTGTTGCCACGATTGAGAGCATGAATTGTTGTGTAGATGCTAACTACATGTGCAGAAGTCCCAACAACTGCTGGGTGATTTAATGAAGTAGGTAATGGTTAGGACCTAAATATTTTAAATAGCTTGTGGTGCTCAGTTCATCTATGTGGGTTAGAGCATAAATGAACTGATAAACAATGAAAGTGGTAACAGGTTGGTTTCACGTGGCGTCACAATGCAGAGCGCGAAATGCCGATGGAGGCCAGTATGTGAAGTCTGCCCACGTATTGTGTAGTTTATAGCTGCTCAAACTGTTTTAACTGAATTAATAATTAAATAAATAAATCATTTACAGCCCATTAAAAATGTTTGTCACATTTGAAGTGCGTTGTGGCTACAAAAGACGAGCACATTCATGGAAAAATCACCTCAATCCACCCTCTGGTCTCATCCCCACCCCGCAGAATTAACATAAAAAACCCCAATCTCCTTTCTGAATGATGCCTGGAAATATTGGCAAATTTCAAAAAATCAAAAAAGAGGTGAAAGTTTAATAAAGCTTGGTGATGGAGAGATGATGAGTTCATGAGTGAGCAATGAGATTTCAGAAATTTATTATATTTAGCGTGTTTGGATTTTATAGTTAGTGTAGTTTTGTGTTTTAGTGTCTTTCAGTCGAAACAATGTAACAATCAATCTGAACAGCTATTAGGTTGTGTTGATAAATGCACTAAAATGACGTTTAAAATAACGTCGTCGCAMGTCATAAAATTAGATATGTTCTACAAATAAATACTTAAAATTGCTTTTTTATAGACCCCTTGGTCATAAAAAGTGCTGACATTTCACATCATCTCGTGTTTTCTGTCAGAAAACACACAAACACACACACACACACTAAACGAAAAAAAAAAAAACAGTTTTATCCATCTAATGAAGGTTTGTCAGCATAACCTCTTACACTACACACAATGCTGCAGAAAACGATTGAGGTTGTTCAAAAAACGTCTGAAAACACTAATTGTTCATGACTTTTACACAGAACACTGCTTTAAAATGGCTGTAATATCCCTTTAGCGCATATTTTCAGTAGATAATCATATTTGAAATGGTCGTTTTTACTTCTAATCTTTAGATAAGTTCAAGCCAAACTAACGTGTGTGTTTATTTTTGTGTATTTAACGTCACGAATTCATGTGTCTAATGTTTCAGAGGGAGAACCGGACACAGCTCAAGCTGCTGCACAACCTTTCAACAGAAAGTCATCCCCTGTTTTTAAATAGTTAATTAGTTTCGCCGAGTCTCCGGCGGCGTCTGTTAATGACGAGGCAGAGGCGGAGACGCTTCCGTCTGTCTTTTTTTCCCAGCAGGGGCAGGCCTGAATATTTCGCCGCTCCTGTCTGAAAGGCTGGCTCCAAGCGCTAGGGGTGGGCTCTGGCTCTCTGATGGTTTTCCAGTGAGTATTTGTCAGGTCAGACTGTGCACCGCCCGGCGGTCTCCGCTCCTCTCCCCGGGTTATTTATTACCTCTCTCCCCCGCCGGCAGCGCTGCGGCTCCGGGGCCGCTGCCAACAACGGCGCAGAGGCGGGGGCTGCGGCAGGGGGGTTCCCGCCGGACGAGGAGGAGGGACAAAAAGAAACGACAGAAAAACTAGTTTCAGACTGAAGACAACAAGTTATTTTTCTGTATAATGACGAGTGGTCGGATGCCTTTTGTTTTTAATGCATTTTAATATTATAAACCTAAGTTATCTTTTTTTCTATCAAATCACTGTCAAGAATTGCAGCTCTTATCCACCAAACCTTCCTGGATTATTGAATCAACACTACCTATAATTGGATCCACATTAAATCCAGGAACGCTGCACAGACTTTGCGACGGCCTCAGATTACTTGCTGATTTAATTATTACCTGCTGCCATAAAATGCAGCCAATTAAGAAATCGTGTGTGTGTGTGTTGGTCTGTCTGTTAGCAAAATATCTCACGAACCACTGGGTGGATTTTAATAAAACTCTCCAGAAGTAAAAACACGATGCACTTTTACAGCTGATTTACTTTTTAAGTCRAGCATATTTGAGATGGCCATTACAGCTGATCAACGCAAACACAAAAATGCCTGTAAGCTTTGTCATTTTTTCACATATTAAAAATGAACACGGTCGTAGCTGAGAATCATCTCCAACACATACTCCGAGCACAAACTCACCATGCAAGGTTTGTTTAAAACTTTGAAATGCAGGACAGCAATTTGCATTCTTTAAATAAAAAAAGTCAAAAAATGGTTTTATATTTTTAATATCTTCATGATTAAAAAAGGTTTTGTAATGTGAACTTTGAACTGTAAATTTTAATACAATTTTAAACTGTTTTATTAGGTTAAATTACTAGAAATGATCATCACCTGCTATATATTTTAGATTATTCAGAAAATATTTTCAGTTCTGCATACGTGGACCACCAAACTAAACAAGGGTATAAAATGCTGAACATCCAAAATGTGACATTGCTCAAAAATCAGTAATCAAATGTTTATTATTCATATATCTACCAGCAGAGATGTGCAGTGATTTAACTTTTTTAAAACTAATTTTAAAAACCTGAATTTGGTGTTTGAGAAGTTTGAATTTGTTTTGTTACGCACCAGATTACCGGCGCAGAGGAAGGTGGTTCCTGTGGTGGCGGCAGTTAATTCAGTGCAACACATTGTGACAAGTCAAAACCCCAGAGAAAGATTAGCTCTAAACCGGAGTCTTTTGCCTTCATTTTTTCAGATATATAGACCATACRTCTATAGAGGAGAGCAGCATTTCTGCTGTATTCAACACAAACACTATTGCCAGAGGAAAACACTCTTCTGTAACACCAACTTTATAAACGACAAAATACATTTTATACATTAAAAACACTGGCCTTACTGGTTACCACAAAAATCAATAAACACAACAGAAACATGAACAATCTCACATTTTGTGATGCTGGCTGTGCTGACATTTGTACAGGAACAAGAACAAAGTAGAGTTTGTTGTATTATTTCTGTCTCAGTAACAGTCTTTCTGTTGGATGAAATAATTTGGGATGACGGTTGGCATTTTACAGGTTAATTTAGAAATTTTTTGAATTAAATTGTTTTTTTTTTACATTTGTGAAATTATCTTGGTCTGGATCTATTGTTCTTCTATCTTATATTGGTCTAAAATGTCACAGAGGTCTTTGACAAGAACCGAGGTTATTTCAGTTTTACAATAAAATTAGTAAAATGTTACATGGTAATCCTTGGCTTTCTCAATTCTTTGTAAGTTTTATTCATACACAAGAATGTTCCACAACATGGAAGGAAGGAAGGAAGAACGTGAAAAGGTCAAAGGAGGCAAAAAGGTTAAACAAGGTATTCTTTACATCACAAAGAGTTTCTTTCTCTAAAGCTGATGGAAAACATGTACTCATTCAACACCAAACCATTTTCTGAAGATGTGAAAGCTCGAGTATTGTCACTGTACATGTGTGGGGAACCCCTTTTGCTATTAGCCCACAAGAATGAGTCACGAGCAAGAACGGGCAGTGGGTGTCGGCATGGGTGTCCCCCTTTATGACTAGTTTCACCAGGGCTCTCCCAATAGTGCAACCGACGCACTTATCAACAAGGTTTCCATCGAGACATTTCGTTGCGGCGAGGGCTGCTTCGATGAAGAGGGAATCAGAGAGAGCTTTTCTTCTGAAACGTAGCATCTCACTTCCTTGAAACGTTTTTTTTTGTAAACATGCGCCGTAAATGTCAGCAGGTCATGATTCATGTCAGCACTGCTGTTCAGTAATATATCCAACAACACGTGGAAGGAGACGTTGTTGTTAAAGTGAAAATGTTGCCTTTTCACTTTCATGTTTTGGACTTGACTGAGCTGTGAAATACTGTTTGAGCCCTTACAGATTTCTTCTTTACATTCAGGAAACACATATCAATATTAGACAAAGGTAACCAGAGTGAATACAAAATGCTGCTTTTAAATAATATAGAGGAGTTCTGCTGCAGAACCCAGGTGTGCTTAAACTTAAGGTCAAAACTAACAGATGGACGTTCTCCTTTAGGATTTTCAGAGGATAAGTCATCCAGATCCTGAAGCAGCAATGCATCCCCAGACCATCACACTATCACCACCATATTTGATAGATAGATAGATAGATTATTGATCCCCTTGTGAAAATATAAGAATTCTCTGCTTTTCACCCATTGCACATGTGAGCACTGAGCACACACATGTAGGTTTGATGTTTTCTGAAATGCAGTGTTGGTTTAAATCAGATGTTCCACTTTTGTCTCATCAGTTTACAGAGTATTTTCCTAATTTTTTCTTATTATTAAATCATGAACTCTGATTTTAACTAAGGTAACTATAAGTCTGCAGGGCTTTAGCCCCTTAACAGTCTGTCTTCCTCCTATGAATAAAAACGGTGTGGTTTCTGCCTTTAAAAGTTTCCAGATGGAGTTTTTTTTTAAACCAGGGTGTCAGACAGCTTCCTCTGGTTCTTACCTTTAGCATGACACCTTTATATAATATAAAAACATGTCAAAAGGCTTTTAAGGAATATAAGGGGGCAACTGTTACAGGGTGTGTTCATTTAGAGCCTCCAGGATGAATCGTCAATGTTTAGAGGACCTTTGGTTGGCCAGCCTCTCCTGGGAAGGTTCACCACTATTCTGTTTTCTCCATTTGTTGATAGTGGCTGTATTTAGGTGATTCCACAGGTCTGTCAGAACAGAAGTCAGGCTTTGGTGTGGGTAATGAAATTGTACTCACAGCTTTCACATTGACACATCAGATATTAATTGGTGTTAATATTTATTTGCTGATCTGAAGCATGAAAGTGTAACAAAACAGCAAATAAATTTGTAAGGATTCAAATACTGTTTTTCATGTCTTTGGTGGGATTTGGAAAAGTGATGCAGAGTTCTTGCTTTTTTTCAGCTTTTAGTGTAAATTCTGTTTTTCTTTCCTTTTAATCCCATTACATTTTCCTCAGACATCACGGTTACTTGTATCCAAAAGGAAAAACGTCAGTCTGCAGACCTCCATCGTTTTCAGCAGCTGTGTGTGTGTGTGTGTGTGTGTGTGTGTGTACACTTGTTTCTACTACAGAGTGAGGACCATTTGCAAGTTACTATCTAAGTGAGGTTTTTGCTGTAAAGTGAGGACCTCTTCAGTGTCCTCACTTTATTTGCAGCTCTACTGCGCTTTACTAGTTATGTTTAGAGGTATGTTGTGAATTAAGCTTTGGTTCAAGTTAGTGTTAGGATTTATCTGGTAAAGGTTAGTTTTAGGGTTAGTTAGGCATAAATACAGTTACAAAAATGAATGGAAGCCAATACAATGTCCTCAGTTTGATGCAAGTACAAGGATGTGTGTGTTTGAGTTTGTATGTTCGTCTGGTATTTTRCACCAGTTCTGGCCAGGCCGTGGACTCTGGCTGTCTCGTGCACCGCTTCCGCCTGCGGTGTGGTGAGCCTCCTTCCTGTGTGTGTCAGAGGCAGTTTGGGCTAATTTATAAGCTCTTGACACACAGCGCTTTGGACCCCTCCTCTGCTGCTGCTGGGATGGCTATTCCATGTGTCGGTGGTAGATCCACCTGGGTGGTTCTCCGCTGAATGAGGGTCAGATGTGGTTTTTGCTCATAAGCTCCAGGAGCTCAGGGGAACCTGCCGCGCAGACAGCGTGGAGAAGAAAAATGCTTTCAGAAAACGTGGTCCAAGGCTTTGGTTTAAGTCCAGTTAAAGCAACATGTTTGCACAGGTTTCTCAAAGATGTCGTTCTTAAAGTTTCTGCTTGTACACCTGCTTGTAAAATAAGGCAYGGATTAAAAGTTTCATTTTAGCCATTATTGGAAAAAGTTTAGTCTTGAATTACTCATTAGACAACAGCAAAAGTACTTTGAAAAGACAAACACGCATCCACAGTTTGACTTTAAATAGATACTTAGTGGGGTTCTGTCAAAAGGTCTAACAATTGTTATTTTACCTTGTAGATGTTAGTAATGTAATGTTAAGTAATGATCTAAACTGGAAAAAGTGTGAGTTTAATTCTAACTGGAATAAAAGGCAAACAGCAAGCCTGACAGTGCCAACAATAAAATAACACAAACAGGTCTGTTTAGAACCTTTTCATGGAGCTTTAAATCCAATAATTAAACTCATGAAAGAAGTGTAAACTGGGTTTAAGTAGAGGTGTAAGAAAATATTGTCACACTGAAATATCACAATATTTCATTTTCTGGTATGAATTCTCAAAATACATTGATTTTTAATTAAGGCTTAATGGATGGATGTTGTAGAAATGTGAATACAAATGCAGTTCTAAGTGTTGTTCAGTGTTTTTCTGGTTGAACAAAAATAAACTGAATTTAATCTGATTTATGCATGTAATGCCTGGTGTGTTCTTTATGATGGGTTTTTAAAATTCTGAATATTTTGCAGAAAAAAGGCAATATATCACYTTGCTAACAGTATCGCGATATATCGTGACCGCTTTGTTGTGATACATCACAAATTTCTGGACAATACAACAAATATAGGTTTAGTGTTTTGGCAGAGGCYGAGCAGTTCTGTGGAAACTGGAGGTGGAGTCATTGTTGGTGAAACAGAACCAGTATGATTGTTGAGTTTGATCCCAGAGTGTGGATCACTGGTGGCCTGTGGCGTTTCAAACATCTGATCTCAAGCTGTTGAAGTGAGAACCTGAAATGTGTTGAATTTGTTTTTTTAAAAAAACGTAATAGGTCGAGCGTTGAGCTTTGACAGAACAGCTCACAATCGAACAAACTATTGGAAATCAGAAGATGGGAGATTTGAAAGTTTTTAAAATCCAGTAAAGTTGGTGCACGCGGGTTTACTTCCTCGTGCTCTCAGTTGATGGTTCCTGCCTTTTTACGCACCGAAGCGCCGTCCCTCGCAGTCCCCCCTGAGCTCTTCCTCTCCAAGCCTCTGCTGTTTAAATGGGCCAAACCGAGAAGCGGCGCAGAGCGCAAATCTTGTTTGGTCTGGGTCTGTGAACTTCAGCGTGACTCCAAACTAGAGTTTAAATCTAACAACTATTCCAAAACTTTAAATTCTGTTAATGTGACAGAATGACCCTGGGTTATTAAAGCCTCAAAGTTTAGTCTCTTGTCTCAGATTAACGACAAGCTGCTTTAAATTGATGTTAGTGACGTTTATTTTTGTGTGGAGTTGTAATATTAGTCACACGAAGTCCTAAACTGATTGATTTGGTTTGAGTTTTGAAGATTATTTCCCCGTTTTGGTGAAAATCCGAGCAGTAATAATAATAATATCTGTTATAAATCTTATTCCAAACTTCCCCCTTGAGGCAAAAGAAATCCGAGCTGCAGGACGCGCTCGGAGCGGCAGATCGCAGTGGGGCTCAGGGCTTCCCAGAAGCATGTCAGGTTATTAACAGCGCGAGGGAGATTAGATGTGGGAGGTAGGAGCTGCGAGCTGCTAACTGCTGAATGGGAATCTATCCGGCAACTTCACCAGACCGCTTTCTCTCGGAGACACGGGGGGCTCTGCGTAAAAGCGAGCGGCGCGTCTCCAAGTCTGGGTCAGCCCAACGCGCGCACGAGCAGGAGGACGCTGAGGTCTGCTCCGCCGAGCGGCTGTTCACTTGTTCCCGGCGCTCGGCTCCGCTCCGAACATGCCTGCCATCAAGAAGGAGCGGCTGGATGGGGACGACATGGCCCTGACCGCCTTCAACCAGTCCGAATACCTGGCCCCTTTAAACGCCGCCGCCATCCCCGTGGTGACCCCGCATCCGCCGCCCTACGACCACCTTTTCGCCCATCACCGCGCGTACCTAGGGCTCCACGACTCGGCGCTGCATCACCAGCACCTCCACCACCACCACACGGACGACTTAATGCTGGAGAGGTTCTCCTCCATCCCCGACTTTCAGCCCTTCTTCGACAACGGGGAGCCGTGCATCGAGGTGGAGTGCGGGGAAAACAAGGCTTTGCTTTATATCAATAAACTCTGTCAGGGCAGCAAGGGACCCTCGATCAAATACAGGGGCGAGTGGCTCACCCCCAACGAGTTCCAGTTCGTCAGTGGACGGGAGACCGCCAAGGACTGGAAACGGAGCATTCGGCACAAAGGTAAGAGCAGCACTTAACTTTCCTCACGGGTCCCGGCTGGGAAGGGACCCTTTAAAGCGTTATGGACTGCTTTCTATAACAACTCGGTTCTGGTGGTCCGGTACTGAGTTTTGGAGTGAAAGGGTTACAGCCGTCAGTGCGTAAAGGAGGCAGAGTGTCCTCCACGCACCCTCCGAGTCTCTGACAGAGACTCCGGGCTGCGATCACACACCACACCGGGGCATCTGGACTGGCTTCACAGCGCTGAGGTGAAAAGAGAATTAGACTTTTTATGTTTTATTCCCCCCACCTGGTATGACAGTTTATAAAGGACAGGTGCAACCGTGCATGAGTGCTGACACTTTTACGCAGTGCATGTTGAGTTTAAAGTAACTTTGGATAATAATAATTTTGTTTAAGAATATGAACTTAATTAGATATATATTTTTAATGTGTTCTTTTGGAGGAGTTTACTATTTTTTTCTGCTTAAACAATCTTGTCCTGAGTCCTCATTGTTTTTGTTATTTTGGTTTGTAAAACAATATTTTAAGCAGTGTCTGTGGCTGGTGCACAGTCTCACACACACACACACATGCACACACAGAGGTTACTCAGAGCTGACAAGATGTGAAGAGGGAGGGTGTCGCCCCCAGATAAGATATGATAGCCTAATAGGAACGTGCTGATTCTCATGGACAGATGACTGCAGACCTTTGTCTCTTTCGCTGCCCACTCAGGACAGGCCCACTTTGGGCACAGCTGATGTCAGCGTTGAATAAAGGTGACTGATGCTGGAATGTTCAGTTTTAGGTGCTTCTTTGTGGTGCCACAGAGGAGGAGAGTTTACTGGATGGCGTGTCCTCCTAATGGGCATCTCTTTTATTTCCAGGGAAAAGTCTGAAGACTCTCATGTCCAAAGGAATCTTACAGGTGCACCCTCCCATCTGTGACTGTCCTGGCTGTCGAATCTCCTCTCCAGTGGTAAGAATACTTTGATCTGTCATGTTTATTTATGATTTTGCTGCTTCAGTGCCCTTCTATGTTCTGGTGATAAACAAGGATCGCTAACAAGGACAATTTAGTTTTATTTTAAGTTAAGGGCCACTTTTTTGTTATTGTTGACAGCGAGAGAAGCATTTTTTTCCTTTCTTGTTGAAATATTAGCCAGATTTGATTTATACACATATCTGTAATGCTTTCATTTATATTTTGAATATTTATTATTGGTTTTAGCTTAGCTTGTGTAAAAGCTGGATTAATGGCACTATAATTTTATTGTCGTGTTATTTCTCTGCCACCCCTCTCCACTACTGAATGTGTGTATAAGACCATATGAGTCTTTGTAACCTTCATGTTGAAGACCCCACAGGCTCACATGTCAACTTTGATGGTAATTTTTCTCAGCATGAACATCAAATCCACTTCCATCCTTTTGTAGATGCAAAGAATTATATATAAAAAAGCACTAAAAGAGACACGGAGCTGCAAAGTTTGTGTGCCTGACACAGAGTTTGTTGTTGGTTGGACTCATTTCTGTCTGACTGAGCCAGCTTCCTCACCTGGCCGTTGAACTCTTGTTTGCCTAGTTCTTTCCTCTGGGCTTGAACCAGTGGCGCCAAGCCAAACCTCCAGGCCTTGCAGGTGTGTCATGATTATGGCATCACCGCACTCCGTTTGTGTGTGTGTGTTGTGTGTGTGTGTGTGTAAGCTTTGGGCAAGCACGCCGCCGTCAAATCTGTTCACACAGGTGCAGCAGGGTGTGTGTCTGCATATGTGTGTGTTTTTATCACCACGGAGCGCATCTGTCGTCGCTCCCAAGCACTAATCTTGAGGGAAGGGTGTAAGAGGCTTAGCAAGCTACTGAGCGTAGCTACCGCTGATTATTGTGTGCGAGGCACGCAAGGCAAAGGCGTTTTTGATAAGCCGGAGGTGTTTTAGTGATACAGGTAAACCAGCGTCGGTTCTTCCAGCAGAGAACGAAGACCCACACCGCGGCACAAAGGGTTCAGCCAAAACAAACGAACAACAAGGGAGGGTGAAGGAAGGAAGGAAGCAGACTGTGGAAGTGCTCGTGTCGTATTTTTACAGAGGGATTTGGCTCTTTTTGGACGTGTTCAGTTATGTTTAGGCTCATTACAGATTTTAGAGTGATTGGCTTTTGGCTTGCCACGGCTCGTTCAGTTCCACTTCAATTACAGCAGTGACGGAGGAAACTTTGTTACTTACGTAAGCAGAGAAATGAGAGCCTTAAGGTTGTTGTTGTTGCAGCCTTTCTCGCCTGCTCGCCCTCTTCCTTGTGAGGTGGTAAAAGCCTAAAGCCTAACCCACCAAAGTTAATATCACCATGACACACACACACACACACACACACACACACTGAGACACAGGAAAAGCGTGTTTGTTGGCAGCTCAGTGTGAGGCAGTCAGGGTTAGATGGAGGAGGGAATTCAGCGGGACTTGTATGGCCTGCACTGGCGTCTCCTCCTCTCCCCACTGACTCCCCTCAGGGCATGGCAGCCAGCACTCCCTCACTGATGAGCTCTCTGTTACACACACACACACACACACACACACACACACACACAC
>NW_013952536.1:14261-15548 GCF_001266775.1 Austrofundulus limnaeus
CACACACACACACACACACACACACACACACACACACACACACACACACACACAGGCCTGCCTACTGACACAAATTACCTCATGCAGACATTTATTTTGAAAGTTTGACGGCTGAACTTCGAGTGATCTTGTTTCGCTTATAGGCATGAGGCAAGCGATCATAAAGTGCAGCAGCTGTTGGGGAAGACGCTTCACCTGCCTGCAAAGAAATCACAGGACCTAATTTGCTGCGTGTGCACAGGCTGCTTGTCCTGACAAAGTGTAAAAACCTTAACATTAATGTTGGAATTGTAAAATATATTGTTTTGAGCTCAATTATCAGGTGCTTCTAGGATTTATCTCGGATCGATGTATTGCAGAAGTTTCTTGCTAGTTGATGCATTTTTTTGCGTGTGTTTGGATTACTTTGTGGTGTAATATGCCTGTGATTGTGTGGCTAACTTGCCAGCTTGTCAGCCTGTGTGTGTGGATGTGTGTGTGTGGATGTGTGGATGTGTGGATGTGTGTCTCCTCCTGGGAGAGCTGGGCTTCCTCTGCTCTGTTATTTCAGCGGAACTGGCGGAGGCCGGGAGGAAATTGCTCTCCCCTCCTCCGGCTCGTGAAGACCTCCTCCAATCAAGGGCTCCTCTCGCAAAGTGGTACTGAGAACACAGTTCCACACATCTGCACAAACACAATGTGCAGTCAGGGTTTTTTTTTCCTTTCTTTAAAATTCCTTACCAGTCTCAGCACCTTTTCCTGATGAACAGTACTGGTAATTGCATTAAGTGAAATTATAGACGATGGTTTTATGTTATGGATTTCGCTCCGAAGGCTGTCCATCTGCTGTTCGGTTTGCCTGTTGAGTGTTGTTGTTTACACATGTTGCTTATCAGATGTTGCTATGGTAACCCTGAAATTGCTCAGTGGCCCCGAAGTGTGCAGAACTGTGCTGGTCCGGAGTAAATTTGTGCACCTTATTGTGTGTCTCTTTATCACACCAATTAGCTTTTAAGTGAGGCCTTGGCATAAAGTGCATCATGTCTCTGTCTCCATAAAAAGTGAACCGGACTATGTGCAAGATACACAACACTCACACATTCATTCGCTTACGTGAAACCACTTTTGTACCTGATGCCATCTTTCTGTGTGTATGAATTATTTATTGAGAATAAACAGCGTAGTTAAGCTAATTAGCCACTAGCTTTTTCAGAAAGATGCTAAATACTTAGAGCTGAATGTGGGTGTGTGTAAGTGAACTTGTGTGTGTGTGTGTGTGTGTGTGTGTGTGTGTGTGTGTGTGTGTGT
>NW_013952536.1:15978-17784 GCF_001266775.1 Austrofundulus limnaeus
GTGTGTGTGTGTGTGTGTGTGTGTGTGGCCTTGTTCCTGCTACTTGGTGAGGATGATTTTTCAGGAAAATGCAGCCTTATGGGGACCGGATGCTCCTTTGGTCCCCACAATTTCAGAAGCTGATTTTGAGAGGAAGGGGTTGGGTTTAGGACCAAGGTGTGAATTGAGTTTAGGTTAGTTTTAGGGTCAGGTAGGTACCTGTGAGGTTATCCTTTGGGTAAATGGTCAGGGTTAGGAAACAAAATTTCAAAAAAAATGAATGGAAGTCAATGGAAAGTCCCCACAAGGATAGAGAGACATAGTAGGTCTCTGTGTGTGTGTGMTTTGCTAAAATGTGGCTAAATGTTGGAGCATCTGTCTATTATCCAAATGTGGTTTATCGCGATGACGTTCATGACCATGTCTCATGAAAAACTTCCTCCCTGCCATTTGTGCTTTAAGAAACATGTGTTTGCATTTTTAATCATTTGGTTTTATCTGATCGCTTCAGGCTCATTCTGCCGCAGCAGGCACAGTTATAGGAATGCATATCCCCCGCCGCGTTTCAAGCTGGAGTTTTAGACTCATTTCATGTTGAGAAATGATGGAACTAGAGCCATTTATGTCAAAACTTGAAAATAACAGTGCATCTCATGCAACACAACAACATCTTGTGTGATCTTGCATGATCTGAAAACACCAACCGGATGTTTGTAGAATGGTGGTCAGCTACGACCACACCTATTTTTAGCTCTGTTTCTATGAAATTGACTGGATTGGAGCCTTTTTTGTGTTAGCTAATATGTGATAGTTGTGGCAGCCATTTTAAATTAGGATGACTCCAAAAGTTGTCCAGTTATAGATGTCAACTCAAGGATCAATTTCTGAGAGTTTTATTAAAATCKTTTTGGTGATTCACAAGATATTTCACTAACTGTTCTGACAAATGAACAGAAGCACACAGGCTATATTATTTAGCCTTTTACCTTCACATTTCACAACGAGAGACAATCAGCACTGAAACACAACAGCACAGCTGTAACTTCAGTATTTTGAGTCTCACTTGAACAAAACATTTTCTATCAGTTTATTTTTGTGCTACCTCTGTGTGGGTTAGGTTTGTCAGCTTAAATCGTCGAGCTTAACTAAAGCTAATCACTGAAATTAAACAATTAAAGCTGGATTTAAAGTTGTGCGCCACTTCAACATACCTCAAGCAGCATATTTACAAAACCATCAACATTCATGGTCCTATTTCTAATTCGCCAAAGTTTACACCAGATGTTTTGCTGAAATGAAACTGAACTTGAACAAGAACCAAAACGAGAGAAAATTTTCCTTTTCTTTACCGACCACAGCCTCACTCTGCTTCCACTTCCCCCTTGTGTTTTTTAGGGGAGAGAAAGGCGCAGTGGTTACCTGACTGCAGCTTTCCTCTGTGGGCCTAAACAAACACACACAATAAGGGAGGGAGGAGGAAAGAAACAAGCGGGGGAGAGCAAGAGGCGCGCATGCACGCCTGACTGCACCGGCGCTGACCTCCCAGCGCCGAGCCGGCAGCCTCTCCTCCACCTCGCCGCCTCTCACCCTCTGCCCCACTCCTCCTCCCCAGCCTCCCCCCTCCGCTCTTGTGCCGCTCCACTGGGCTGCAACTGCCCGCTCGGCTCAGGGCGTGGGGGCCGAGGGTGCGGGAAAGCATGGGTGTTTATGTATTGCTGCATGTGTGTATATGTGTGCTTGTTCTGTGTGTGTGTGTGTGTGTGTGTGTGTGTGTGTGTGTGTGTGTGTGTGTGTGTGTGTGTGTGTGTGTGTGTGTGTGTGTGTGTG
>NW_013952536.1:18214-21005 GCF_001266775.1 Austrofundulus limnaeus
CACACACACACACACACACACACACACACACACACACACACACACACACACACACACACACACACACGGCGCTATCTGATATCGGCTTTATTTTTCCAAGTCCAGTTTTACTCTAAAGTTGGTGCATTGAGGCTTCAGCTCATGACCGACTAATAGTTGCATTTTTAAACTCAAACATGTTCTTTTTCACAAACGGTTTACAACACGTGGAGCCACTCAGACATCTGAACATCAAACCAGAACCTTAAACTCAAAAGATGACTCTGTTTGATAAAATTACTCCAAACCATTTAAAGGTATGACCTAAAACAAGGTTTGTCATCAGCTTTGTATGTTAGAGTGAAACTCACATGAGATCATCCAGATATATAAGAAATAGACACGTTGTCTCACATTGGATGATGGGGATATTTTGCAGACGTTTATGTTTCTCTGTTCAAACAGCCTCTTTGAAAATATGTTGTGAAAAGTTTCTGTTTTGCTTTCGTACCCTTGGAACATATTGAGCATTCAACAGGTAGATAAGCTGACAAAGATCAACTTTTAAACTCCATCTTTGTGTAACCGCAGTGGGCTTGTAAAATCAGCTACTTAAATTTATTAAAGTTTTACTTGAACAGGGGCAGTACAAATATATAATAATTTAACATAAAAAACAACACAGACATTACACAAGCGGCTTTGGTCATTAACTAATTAGCATTTTTTTTTGTCTCTGGTTAAGATTTTAAGAAAAAAAACCCTCATAAGCCACTGGCACACAATTAAATACTTATCTGTAATAATAGTCTTATTAAAACAATTTTTAAAAAGGAAGCTGCACTCTATATTGAATATAAATACAATATAAATGTAGAAGTGAGTATTCTTATAGTTAAATAAAATAAATAAAAAGTTCAGGAGTGTTTTCTGTAAGTTTATGTCTGCGTAGGTAAGAAAACAGTTTAAAAACATATTAGCATGCTTTTGTTTGCATTCCTCGACAGCCGTTTATAGCTGTTTCTCTTCACTTTAACAGTTTGATAATAATAAAACTGGGTATATTTAAGGCTCATCTCTGGCTTGTACAKTATGATGGGCTTTGTATTCCTTCCTCTTAGAACCTGCACTTTAAGCTCCATGGAGTATCGTGTAAACTATGACTTCTGATAAAACTAAAGGACTAGAATTCACTAGAAAAATGCAAATCATCTGCTGCCTTTCATACCAGAGTTTAATMATCTCGTGTTAAAAAAATGATGGCGGTACCTGTTTTGGTCAAACCTTGACGCTTGTTATGCACAATTTCATGTGATATCGTAGAATGTCATGCTTGGAGTATGTGTTATGCATGACTCTCAGCTACTACCTCATCAAATTGTAGCTCTGATTGATTTTTATCCATTTTTGTGTTGCTAAATGTTGATTAGCTGTGGGGCTAATTGACAGAGTTAGCTCCAACGTGTTAATGGCAAAACTTTAAAAGAGSATCTTTTAAATTTGGATGAAGCTGAAGGTGTTTGGGATCTGACTCAGCTACTACCACAACATATTCTAGGTAAAAATCTGTGAAACTGATTGAGTCATATTCATTTTTATGTATTTCAAGGTCAGTTGACTGTGGCAACCATCATGAGTTGTTTAGACTTTTAAGGTTAGTCAGTTTTAGTTCATCCTATTCTTCCTTCCTCATAGTTTCATTAAAATTAGTCCCGTTATTCATGAGATAGTTCGCTAACAGATAGAAACAATAACTTATAGATACACACAGACTCGGGCAAAACCGTTCTTGTCTGTAAAGAATTTTTGGACAACACAAAAACCTTTCATCTTAATATTAGTCCTTGAAGTTTTAAGGTGCATTATTGTGCTACATGCAACAAACAACAGCACAGTTTTGTCTGGCTTCTTGTGCTTTTCATTTCCAGTAGCTTTTCATTCCCATTATCCTCACAATCCTTCAAATAAAYGTCATTATGGTGTTACTGGGAAAATCTGATTAATGTTAGTCGTGTTAATATTTAAATTAAACCATTACTTAACCTGATTAGTCACAAAAACAATGTTAGAATGGATCATAATTGCTCTCTGAATGATCTCATTGAAACCAAAGCTCACAGATTTGGGTCAGATCACCTTTTGTATGCACCTGAGAAATATTATGCCTGGTTAGTTGCTCAGGAGGCGGGACAAATGCTAAAAAGACTTAAAGCCATAAAAGCTGTCAAAATATGCGATTTCCCAATGTTTTCAATTAGCATTGTTATGGTTTTAACACAATTTATACCTCATTGTTCTTGCACTGACTCCTTACATTCAAAGATTATTTTTGAGACTCATCTGTTGCGAGCCGAGACTGTCAGACGTATAGTTCTCAGTTTTCAATTGTAAACAAACAATGAATTATTGTTGGCAACAAACCATGACTCTGCTGATTTCCCTCATTTATTGCAAAATATGTGGTAGATTTTTGATAGCGAGTTGTGCATATTTAGTGATTATCAAGGGTGAAATACAAACAATTCAAATCAAAAGTTGCATATCAGCTAATTAGGGGTGTAACGATACAGAAAATTCCTAATTCGGTTCGGTTCGATACTTTAGTCTCACGGTTCAATATTTTTTCGACACAAAAAAGAGAAATGTCCATGCCCCTTTTAACTTGTGATTTATTTAAATTAATTATGAATATTTATTTAACCTCAAAAGTACTGTTTTTAGATTAAATGTTGCTGAAACAGCAACAGAGCTTTGGGTCATGACCGAAAGAACGAGGTCCCGGATACAAGCGGCCGAGATGGGTTTCCTCCGC
>NW_013952536.1:21389-39047 GCF_001266775.1 Austrofundulus limnaeus
CACACACACACACACACACACACACACACACACACACACACACACACGCACACACACAGGCTGCGAGGTAACGGCAGACAGGCGCGTGACTCATTAGGCATTCGTCCCCCAGGGAGATTGCCGGGGGGGCGCGTGTGAGGCAGCGAGAGCGCCGCAGCTGCAGGAATGTCACGGGCAGCTACTGCTGTGTGCGTGTGGGTGTATGTGCTTGCTCATGCTAGTTGGAGCCAGCGGCAGGGTGCTGCACCTTTCAGGAAATAACGCAAGGAGAAAGAAGAAAATAACACACACTCATTAGCTCACTTTTCCACCAAGAGCTCATTTTAAAAAGTCTGAGGTAAATTTAGAGAGAACGCTTCCAATTTCTGCTCGGAAACAAATGTCTGCACTCTCCTGGCTAACTTCGACTCTACTTCTGAGCTGATTGTTGGCTATGGTACCACCATGTTTCATTTAAAGCGACCAGAAACTGACATGTTCACAACATCACCCACATGAGTTGCAGAGATTTTAAATTTATGACTTTATTTTTAACATTTCACACTGAAAATGTAATCTGGCGGCAGGGTGGTCACACAGGCCTTAACTCACTWGTTGTCTTTGGGTCAAAATAACCCACAACATCTCATGGGTCGTTATGACCCAAAGGGTGACTGGAGGCATTGCATCATCACATCCCAGATCTTATCATATGTTGACTGTTAAGGCTCTGCTGCCACCTCACTTGGAAGCTAAAGGGCGCAACAGTGGGTTCTCGGTAAGGTGCACCGATTTATTGGCCCCAATTTCCTTAACATTGGGAGATTGCTGGATACTAATGAGAAGCTGATCTTATCCACCAATCTTATCCATTTCTGCAAAGGTCAGAAAATTAGCCACTGTTCCTTTTGGCTCTGCTGTTAGAGAGAGCTGTCGACCAAGTTTGTATTGTTTCAAGGATATTGCTCAGTGTTTTCAATTAAAAAAAGATTATAACATTGAAAGTGTATTGTGTTCTTATAACACATGACAGTGTTTGTTATAAAAAAAAATTGGCCAAAATCAGAATTGGCAGGTCAGACTTTTTAAAGATGGGTGATCGGCCAGAAAACTTCAATCGGTGAGTCCCTTTTAGAGGGCATTGTTAGCTTGTGTACTTTGTCTAAAAAAGTCAAAACAACTTTGTCTGGTTCATTTTGGACTTTAAGTATTAGATTATTTTCCTGTAACAATACTTCAAAAGGTGTTTTTTTTTCCTGAATTAACTGCACCTTGAAACACAACCTGACATTTAATTGCTTTAAATAACTGAGCTGCAAAGTTCAACCAAATCAGCTTTGGCTGTCTTTGTTATTGTATAAGCACCGATGCAGAGAGAATGTAACTACTCAACACCCATATGGTTTGCGTYGTTTTAGTCATAGTTTGTTTGGTGTTCTCATGAGGAATGGGAAGAACTCTGTTCAGCTGTTGAATATAGATCCGGTCTTTTTGTGTCTGACCTGTGATGCCAATAAAAATCACCCATGGGTAATAGCTTTCCATTGAGGTTTTACGTCAGATTGGGGTCATCGTTCTGGCTTATTGTCTCAATGCATATTTGATTTGGTTTATTGGAAGTGTTTTTGAATGTTTAAAAGATTCCCTGATACAATCATTTTACTTCAGTCAAGGCAGTTTGATCGGTGTGTTTGATTATTCAGTATATAGTTGTCTGTATATGTCCATTTTTTTCTTAAAAATATGAAGCCCAGATATATTTCTTGGCTGCTTGACTGTCAGACAGAAAACGTGGGAGGTGATATTCATAGAGGTGCTTTTAGTGGGACTTTTATGAGCGACTTTTTTCCATGGCTGAAAGGAGGTTGACCACACACAGTAAGGTTGCCTCAGCTCAGCGTGCACACACACACACGTGTGTTTGTGCGTGCACGTTCGAACTCGAGAGCTCGGCGCTCTTCCTTTGAGCACTCCTACGTGGGCTGCCCGGGGTGTGTTCTGCTTCATGTTTTGTTTCGGAGAGCCCTCCTCCGTGCTACGGAAGTGTTGCCGGAAGCAGTGGGAGCTCACCCCCAGTTCTGCGTCAGTGCCACTAAAGAAAGGATTGGGGCTTTCCGGGAGGAGAGGGGAGGGAGGAAGGAAGGGATGGGGGCTGTCAGCCTGGGTATGTCACGGCCATGTGGGTGGTTGTCTACACGCGCACACACAGGCGCAGTCACGACTGCTCATAGAAAATCTATTTTTGTATACACTGCAATGCTGCTTACTCCAAGTAAAACCCCCCGCATTTGAGGGGACTTCTAAGGAACAGTAACAGGTGTGTGAATATCTGAGAGTATCTCCACTTTTAGATGTGTGTATGGTGAATTAGTTTACATGAGTGATTTTCCAGAGATGTTGTATAGAATGGACATGCTCAGATGCTATGAATTAATCTTTTTTTTGTTTACTTYCTTGAACGCCCTTTTTGATATTCTGCACTAAAGTCCTCCTATGTGACCTTGTGAGAAGAGACCAGCACTAATCTAAACAAACCTGTCCTGGAGAACAAGTTGTAAAAATCTCTAGCAAGAAAGTATAGAGGAGTTAAAGTCTYTTTCCTGGCAAAACACAGGAAAAGAGAAATGTGCAGAACCCTGTGGCCTGTTCATCCTGAGGGATGTTTTCATCCTTCTCCCCCCGCCCCCCCCCCCAAACTTGTTTTAATGTCTGCCATTTGAGATACTCCAGAGGGGCTGCACCTGTTTGCCTCTTGGCTAGGAGCCCCCATATCCCTCCTCCTGCCCCCGCCTGCCACTCAAGCTTCTGCACCTCCTGGGATGGATGGAGCGAGGGAAGGAGGGGAAGGGGGAGGAGTGTGGGGTTGCGTGTGGTGGAAGGGATAGCTGCAGGGCTCGAAGGCGTCCGGGAATAAGAGCAGAGATGTAGGCTCAGAGTGAAAGAGAATCTAGTTTCAAATCCAAGTCCACTCTCCTGCACTGGACAGACTTTCCTTCTGTGRAGCTTTTTCTCTTTCATGCGTTGACCCTCCACATTCTCTTTTATTTCTGTATTTTCTCTCTCTACAGTCCCACAGCTATCCTCTCCTCCTTCTCTGTGTTAGCTTGTCTCCTCACCCTATTGTTCATTTGCTCTTCTTCAATTTCTGACTCATTCTGCTTTACTTTCACCGTCTCTCACTCCTCCGAGCAAGCTAATTCCTCTGCTCTCCTTTCTCCCTTTTCGCTCGTGACTCTGTGAAAGGGCCACGGAAATCCGCAGTGACCTCTACAGGTCACAGTAAAGGTCACTCCCTTTACTCTCCTGAGGCCACACTCGCATCTCATCTGCTGTTTTCTCTTGTCGGCCGTGAACACACCGTGTACAAACCAACCCTTATTACTTTTATTTAGAATTATAAGAAGTAAAGATGGAATAATTCCTTATGTAACAGAATCTAAAGCTTTGATTGTCACCTGGTCCACATCTGGCCCACAAGCTCAATCCATCTGGGCTACAAAATATTAAATTATTAATAAATTACACACACTTTGACACAGCAGTCAGCTGTAGCCCAGGCTATAAAAGATTCATGACAGTAGTGCCTTAGCCAATCAGAAGAGCAGTTCACAGCATGTGACCAGGTTTGTAAATGGTCTGTTATCATCATCGGAGTGATGCAGGTGTGGCTCGTTAGCTCAGCAGGATGTACAATTGATTGTATGACAGAAATATGGAATTTGATTCCTTTAAAAGTCACTTTTTTGTCATTAATAGTCTCGGCTAAATGCAGATATTTCACATAYACAAGTAGAGTTAGATGTTCACAGAACTTCCCCTTTTTTAGGTCTTATTTAGCCTCTTATAGTTTAAATGTTATTTTACARAATTAAAATAAAATCAATCCAATTATTTATGCTACAATGGTTTTATTTGTTACTTTAAAGCAGTTTAAAAGTGGATTAATGTATAATAAACTATTTAGATCACTCATTTTACATTTTAATGGCTTTAATCTTTAAAGTGTTTTAATTATAATTTTTTTTCAAGAATGCTCAGTTGATCAGTGCATATTGCCTAATCAAACACTGAAGGTTTCAGCTGTGCATGCAGATTTGAATACAGATTACATCTTTCATAGCTTAAAAAAGAGGGTTTCTCTTGTGAAATAGGAAACTAATCTGGCTGAAAACAGGTGAATCGTGTTGCTAAAGTGTCTCCTTTTCTGTGGTTTCCAGAACCGCGGGCGCCTGGCAGAGAAACGCACCATCCCCCTTCCACCCAACCGAGTGCCCAAGAAGGAACTGGCCTCAATCTTCAGCAGTGACGACAGCGAAGGCAGCGAGCGGGCCGGTGGGGATCATGCCCACATCAAGCAGGAGGAGGAGCTGCATTATAGTATCATGAGAAAGAGGTGAGAGACACCTCTGACTGCATGAGCCACAGCTGAGCTACATCCGTGTTTCATGTATGTGTGTCTCGCCGCTTCTTGTTTGTGCTTTTATACCAGTTCTTTTAACTTGAGTGTTGGCTGTCACATTATACCTGAGAGAAGATTAATCTCAAATCTTTAGGGGATACAGTATATGCAAGATTCCACTGTTTTAGGTATAACTTAAATTATATTGTGTACTTGGAGTCTGTAGGAGTGGAAAAAGGTGAATTCAATCTCTCCAGGTAATGCAAAGATGTGTTTATATTCTTTTTGGGTAATATCTTTCAACCAGATTTCTCTATTTTCTGAGATTTTCTGAACTATTATGTCAAAATATCTGTGATGGAACTGTCAAATAAGGTCTGGACTTACCAACTACATATCTGTGGCTCTGGGTCAGACTCTGACTCCAACATGTTAGGCTGGATGGACAAGTCTTCCTTTGTTGACATCTTTAAACTAATTTGTAAACATTTCTGTGCAGCTAGATAGTCGTAACCCCCTCTATCAAACTAGAATGGACCTGTCTGGAAGCTGCAGGGGGTTAAAACGAGCTGTTTTGGGATGTGCATTAGAAAAGGGGTGAAAGAGGAGCTTGTGGAGTTACAATAAGAAGGAATTCAGACCAACACATTGCAGTTCCACTTTATTTAGACTCAAACTGAATGAGTTAAATGTGAAAAAGATGATTTAAAAGCATGATATGGCTCCTTTAAATGAAATGTCATTTAAGAATAATTTTAAGGTGTTTAAAGTTTAGACAAAGAACAATGTTGCAGAAACAAATGTTCTGCTTTTTGTTTTGGGACATCTTACAGGAGCTGTAGATCTCCTAATGTTGATGTTGTGTTGGTTTGGCTGTTGCTTCTTTCAAGTCTTGACCAGACATTTAAAGACTGAGTCACCTGAGTCACTTTTGTCTTTTGTCTTGGGCTCTGATGGKCWGAAGTTTAATCAGAAATGATTTATYATAAAAGATTAACTGGTATCATTTATCACTATATTTTGAAGCTGTCTTATTGGGTTGCTTTAGATGGTGTACAGATGTAACTCTACATTAACAAAAACACTGTTTTAAATAGTTTTTCTACTGGTAGATTTTTCCAAGACCTACCCACTAAAACTTCAAAGGACTGAACTAAAGCAAAAGGTTTTGTAATTACAAATTTTAGTCAACAAAAACTTGTTTGCAAGTAAAAAAATAAATTCAAATCTTTGTAAAATCACAAATAGTGTTACAGTGAGGTTACTTCATTAAGCTCTATYACATGCTCTTTAAAGGACAAGAACTAAAGCAAATAGTATATTTTTGTTCCTGACATGGTTAGTTTAAAGCAGAGGTTCTCAAACTGGGGTCCCTGGTCCCCCAGGGGTCTGCAAGAGGTATCTTAGGGGTCCTCAAAAATATTTCCTAAATTGTTAATTTGATTTTTATGTTTAAAAATACATGGAGAACAATGAACTAATAAAACAAACATAATAAACTTAATAAAATTATATTCCCATAGCATTTAGGGGTTGAAATGACCATAAATTACCTTTTTAAAACAGCATGGGGTTTATGAGGGGGGGTCCCTGGGATATTTTTCGCCATTGTAAGGGGTCCCCAGACCCAAATGGCTTGAGAACCCCTGGTTTAGAGTTATTATCACATAGATTTTCTGAATATTTGGTTTCTACATATACATATTTATATCATTTATAGACCAGTCACATTACTGACAGATATTATGCTGATTCTGTTCATTGATTTATCTCAAAGTCCCCTGCATCATCATGAGACAACCTTATTACAAATGTGAGGTGTTTTTCATGTCTTGAGACTTGCTTGTGACACGGCAGACAGCACAGCAACTGTGAAGCTTTAAATGGATCCACTAACCTCGTTTAAGAGGGCCTCCCCTCCCCCTGACACTTGTGCCGCTGGCGTGTTAAAATGATAATGAATTTAAAGAACACTTATGACTAATATATCAGGTTTTTACCCTTTGAAAGGCGACGGACTCACTGGAGCCGCAGCTCCGGTCTGTCGTTCGGCATCTGTCTGGGCTCGGCTTTATCCCCCGATGTGGGTCTGGACAAACAGGATAATGGGATGTCCAATCATGAAAATGTGATTTCCATTGACCGCAGCTTCGTAAGTGAGTCGTAGAAGGGTCTTAACAAATTGGATTTGGCCAATGGATGTGAAAAATACAGGGCTTTTGTATACATGAGTGTATCTGTGCTGTCTCATCCTCACATCATCAGGCCTGACGGGAGCAGCGTCACACCCACTCCTGTCTGCTGTGACTGGACTTCTATCCACACATTGAATGTTTCAGGCCAGTTTGTCAAAATTTCCAGTGTGTCAGTGTTTGTTTGGGTATGGCATTATGTTTTAGATCCAACTTCACTCCAGCTCTTGTATAAAGTCAAATCTAAATAAAAAATTGTCACAYTGTGTAGCAAAAAATGGTAGATTGTTGTCCAGTTAAGTCTGGAGACTTTTATACATTGAGATAAATATCCAGGCAYCATCAGAAAGTAATTTTCATCTGTGCTGTTTCCCCTTCGACCATCTATGATGTTCGGAAAATTATTTATTTGCTTGATCCACCATTGTTTCATTAATGCACTTTATCTGCTGCAGAGCAAAGGCCACTTACAAACTGAAGTGCTTTTGAGCAACAACAACACATGTATGTCAGAACTGTGAGCATCTGAACTGTTTGTGGTTTCTGAGAAGCACATKAACCGGTGGGCAGTTTGGTGTTTTTGATACTTTCTGCATTTATTGACAGATGCATTTCATTTTCACACTCCATAGTTTGGTCTTTTTTGGTGTGGAATGGTTAAAATGTGCTTTAACCTTTGTCTGAGTTGTGTTGGAGTTTAATTACTACACATCACTTCCTCAGTTTCTCCTGTCATAATTACTTCGCCCATTGTCACAATGAAACATAGCTGCGGTTTGGATTAGCTGCTCCCAGAAACAGCCAATCACATTGTTTTTTTTATTCTTTTTTTTATGAGAAGACAGTCTCAAGATTAGTTTCAGTTGGCCACAGACAACAAGGCTCGAGTGAAAAAATGGTTTTCTTGCCTAATCACATTTATATAAACTAAAGCAGAGTTTAGGTGCAGGTTTTTTTGGGGATTCAGTCAGACATGCAAAGTGAAAGAGGTAAATACCAGCGTAAATCTTATCTTTTTTGTGTGTGTATGTGTTTTCCAGTGGCAAATTCATTACTGTTTGTAGCTATTTTTTATACCAAAACACTTTTAGACAGCCTGAAAATTGTTTGTAGGGAATAAAAAGAGCTGCAATGGTTTCAGAAATGTGTGTGTCTGGTTTATAGGTGGATCACGTATTTGAATATAGAATTTTAAAAAAAGAAGATTTTCACATTATTGACCAGCTTTGGTTCTTGTTTATTAACAGAGTTTTCATTCTCAATCTGAACTAAAAAAAAAAACACTGATAGAAATCAACCCACTCTATTGAATTTTACATTTTCTCCTCTGAATTTACTGAATAACCGTCAAGGTCCCTTTTGCCAGTAAGGGGTCACAAACAGTGTGATATTACTGGAAAAGGTTCCCATCTAAAGCTCTAATTAGGGAGTTTGGAGGTTTTATAGCTTTTTAGGGGAGTTTTCTGGTTCAAACATCATGGCCTTGTTTGCATGCATTCACCATGGTAACACAGTCAATGTACTGCAGTGGTTGGTTGGACTTTTGCTAGCAGCACTTTGCTTCCATTTAAAATTGTGTTTTTCTTTTCTCCTCAAGCATCCAAAAAGTTGAATCTTTGATGTATATGGAAGCATCAAATTCATCATTTCTAACTCTTGAGAACTCTTTTCATTAAACATAATGTAATTTAACATGAAATATAGAAGTTATCTGTTTTTTTGTGTTTGTCTCCGGGTTGATTTTTCTGAAGACTTAAACTTCATCAATCCAAATGAAAARAATTAACAACAAATGAAGCTAAGTCAGACCTCAATGTATTTTCTGATTCAAATTTACTTTCCTTTCTTCTCTTGCCTGCTTTATCGACCTCATGTCAGTCTGTACAACGGTGAAACGGCAAGAAAAAGTCAAGCTAGGCTACTCTTATTTATTTATCTATTTCTGTATTTATTCATTACCAACTCTTCTTGCAGGGATCACTAATTTGCCTTTTGATTCTGTGAGAAGCATATGTATGCACAATTTGGACAAAATCTCTGGAAAAAAAAGAATCAAATCTATATTCCTGCTTTAGATGTATTATACCATAAAAAACATTTTAATTTAWTAAATAGCGAGACTTGGATATATTTTTGTTAGGTTTGTTTGTATTTGTGTTGCAGACAAGATGCTCACGTCTTTGCCTCGCTGCGCTCTACTTGTGAATATTGCATTATGCCTGGCAGTGTTTGATTGTTGCTCTGGGCCACCTGCGCAGGTTGGAGCTGCCTGCGCGTTCATGTTGTTGTCCTGAACAGATGAAGGGAGCAAACCAGATGTTACACAGCACTTGCAGCCCGTTTGTCTGTCTCCTCTCTGCCTCTGTTTCTCCACCTACGCCCTCACATCCCTGCTGTCCGTCTGTCAGCACTTTCCCAGCGATGGTGTGAGACATGGCGTCAAGGCGCCTGGGCTGCCGACTTGTGCCAGCTCTCACTGTGACCTCCAGCCCTGCCGCCTCAGCTTCATGTGCCAATGCCACAGTTGGACACTACTGGGCATTTATACTGCGCTGACTCCTGGTGWGAACAGAGCAGCCTTTTCATGTTGTTTGGGCTGCATCGTGGATGGTAACAGAAGGGAGCGCAACCCTTTGTAAGAAAAGAGAAAATCCTGGATTAGTCCTTGTATTTTTGTTTTTATTATTAAAAAAATAATAAGATTAGCAATAGGACATTTAATGGGGTGGGATTCTTTAATCACTTCACATTTTGATTAGTTTCTGATTCAGAGGGCTGAGGCTTAATTATAAAACAATTATTGATGCATCATAATGCATCTATAATCTCACATCTAACAAAATCCTGACCCTAGAATTTGTCAGATCTAAAAGAAACAAAAATTAAAATTAGCTCTACAGTATAAAACAACTTTCAAACAAGATTTTCAGAAATAAAAGAACAAAAAAAGGAATCAAAATACCAAGAACTGTGACGTAAGATGATAATGCATCACATGTTATGGCTATCTTATTAAAAATGTTAGGGTTTTTATGACTCTTTTCTTYAGAATGGCTAAGCTAATATTTTTGGCATAGGACAATAGGGATGTAGCAGATTCTGAATTGATTAATAATTGATCATAAGTGCTTAAAATGTAAATTGATTCATCAAAAGGAATGAATGGATTAAAAAAAATTTTTGGGGGGGGGCATGATTTTATGTTTGGAGAGTGGGGTGGAGTGTTTTATGTATTTTTTAATTGCAAAATGTTTTATTTTATATTTTTCTTTGTCTTTTTTTCCCTCTCTTATTTCTATTTTACTGTTGGATGTTGTTTTGTTTTTATTGTTTGATGCGACTACAGATGTAAATTAGCCTTAGGCTAAATCTRGTGCAATGCATCAAATTATGTTTTAACTGCACACTGTCCCGAACAAATAAAATTATTCATTCACTTATTTTATAACTGTAAGTTATGTCTTTAAGAAAAGTTCARTTTGATACTTGATATCTTTTGATCAGAAAAGGATTTGCGATTATGTTTTTATTTATTTTGAAGTTATATTCTATTACTAAGACAACAGACAATTACAGTTTGATACTAGGACAAAAATGCTGATGTTAAAAGAAACATATTTGGYTATAAAATGACAAATATTCATTTTGTTGAAAAAAAATCATAATCGTGACCTTAAAATCTATCATTGAACCAGGGCTTGAGTGAAGTTATTCCTRTAGGATAATTACGATCTGTTGTGGCTCTGAAGAGCAACACATGCCTGTTTGTGCACAAGCTCTGGTTCTCCTCAACATCAACAAATACAAACGTGTATCTTTTGTAATAAAAGTTGCCTTGGATTTTGTAATTCATTTAGCCTTTTCTGAGTTACATAGATGGAATTTTTGACGTTGCTTCTTTGATACTCCTCTGCTTTGCAGTGGCAGCTATCRGCTGTTTTACTTTTTCCTCCTTCGGGTGGAAACATGAACACAACTTGCCAATAGTGTGTCTCTTGTCAACATCATTTCTCCTTATAAAGTAACTTCACAGAAGCCGAAAAACTTCCAAAGATGGGCTTGCAACGCAGAAGGTGCCGATACATACAGACAACCTTCTTCTTCTTCTTCTGTTGTTTTCATGTCATAATCGGTCCGGTCGCTACACGTCCACACTTCAGGGTGTTTTGGTTTGTTCTCCTTACAATGCAACGTTACTTACAACATTAAACTTGAAATGGTTTTTATAAGTGTTATATTAGATGAAATAACATTTTAGAGCAACTTWAGAATTTGAAAAGTCAAGTTCCAAAAGGTTTCAGACTTTGAACAAGAGGGGGTGTTTATGTGACACATTTTTATTCCGATTGGTTGTTTATTCCAGCTACTTATGTCAATGTAAACTACGGGTGCAATGCTACAGAAAATTCACAATTCGGTTCGGTTCAATATTTTAGTCTTACGGTTCGATATTTTTTCGATACAAAAAAAAAGAAATGTCCGCGCCCTTTTTAACTTGTATTAATTTAAATTAAGTATGAACATTTGTTTAACCTCAAAAGTACAGTTTTTAAATTAAATGTTGCTGAAACAGCAAGTTTCTCAGTGGATCTGCACTCAAAAATGCAGCCTAGGTGGAGTAGTCGAACACGGATCCACCGATCCTTTAACACAGAGCATCTTCAGAAGACAAGCTGATAAAAAAAATCTGTATTTTTCGATAAAAGTGTGTATTGAACCTAAAGCACTGTATTGAACGGTTCGATATGGGTACATGTATTGATGCACCCCTAATGTAAACATAGCTAATGATGAGCACCAGTTGGATCCATGGCAGCCTTTGAGTTCACATCTGTGTCCGAGGTCCGCGTGTTTTCTCTCTGCCTGGTGATGAAGTGTCTGTATTGACCAGTTTAGGGATGAGCTGAGTGGAAGATGATTGTCTCCGGTGTGCACCCGAGTGATAAGAGAACAGCTCATGTCCTTCTTAGCCATCARGCCCGGGAGCCTTAATATAACCTCCATTCCGTTCCTTCCAGGCACCCGTCCTTTCCAGTTAACCCTGGCCTTAGGAGCTCCTTAGGGAGCTGTGACTCAGGTGACTGGGTTTTAAACTGCCTCCCCAACCCCCTCTCCATCTTCATGGTTTGAGTATGACCTTGCCGCCACCCACAGAAAAGGGAGGAGGAGGAGCTGAGGGAGGGCAGAGGTGGGTGGGGATAGAGCTAAGCCCTCATTAGCCCAAGCTGAGGCGGGACAGCTCAAGAAAAGTGCGCTAATTACCCGGCTAACAGTGTCCTTGCCGTTCATGGCTTAGAGGAGCCACTTCGCCATGGGATAATAACCCTGTCACCTCTCTGAGAAGTTCAGGATGGCATTATCATGATCACTTTAAATGATGGACGCAGGGTGGTGTTTTAATGCAGCTAGCTGACTGATTGTTTTGGCTGCAGCTTCCCAGACAGGTGGACTTCACTAATGTGGGTTCCGTGTTTTTTTTGCAGATGAAACATACGCGTCATTAAATGGACTTTAACAAACCTTTTTTTTTAGTATCGTATTTTATTTTTGAAGAAAAACATCGGGCTCACACAGGCGCACACAGCTACTAATTTTAACAAGTTACACCCTTAAAAAGAAGCCTGTAATTAGTCAAAAAGTTTGAAGTCRAAGTCCAATCAAGCGTCTCCTTGCCTAGCAACCAGTGGGCTCTGTTTTGTCTGGGTCTGTTTCTGAGTCACTGCTTCTCTGTGACTGAGAGGTGACTGGTGAGGCCAACGTGATGCCCTCAGTGCTACCCTGCAGCTTTTCTGTTAGTGTGTGGAAAACATCTTGGCGACCAGCAGCCTGACATTACAGCGGGAGCCTGTAATCATGGGACTGTAAAAACCCAAAACCAGCGGCCGCAAACAGTGTGGCCTCGTCACGGTGGTGGCAGCTAAGAACCATTTACAGCTCCTGTCCCATAAACTGTGCTTGCCGTATCACACCAGACCTCCTTCATAGATGATTGTGGTTTTAATAAAGATGTCAGTTAAACGTATAAATGAGATTCCTGCTTGTATGACAGGATGCCAATATAATCACACTTGCATGTCTGAAAAGCTGCATATTTTTAGATTTGTTATTTAAACCAAATAGTGGTGACAATGAACATTAATGGGCTGTGGGACATTCTCCCATGTAACAATCTAAAAAAACCAATAAAAGCATGTCTGATTTAAATAAAAATGATAAATACTGAGATTAAGTTTGTAATTTTTTTTCTCATAAATTTTTTGTAAATCAAAGACAAAAGTAACTTGATTAAAAAAATACACAGAACAATATAATACACATAATGCTTAGAACAAAAAGTAAAGAAATGTGTTTTTAGTAGATTATTTCTTTGTTGTAACAATACTACTTGGCAATAAATCTTACACAGGGCACCTGATTGACTAGCCTGGCCCTTGCCTTCCTACGCAGCTCCGCTCAATTCTAGTTTCCCTTCACTGCTCCGTCTGGGACTTCTCCCATTGACAAGGATTTCGCTGGCAGATTTTTAGCCGGGTCAATCAGAGAAGAGAACGTCATTTTTCTGCACAGTGTCTGCTTGTAGTTTATTTTACCTGGACCAATCAGCAAACAGAAGGTGGAGTTTTGAATGACGTTGACTTTCTGCGCAGTGTCCGCTAGTTATTTTAGCATACGGCAGTGGAGGAAGTGAATGAAGCCAGTCCGTGTTGATAAGGCTTCCAAATTAAATTAAATTTGTCTGACAAATCAGCAGCTCTCGTTTACAATCATCTCATTCGGCTCGGTACTTTTCTTCTCTCAGTAGGGTTGTTCACAGCACACGTGATTTCCAGTTAGCTTCTTAGCTTAGCTCCCTTCACAGCGACATACGTCGCAGCCAACTGATCCAATCATTTTAAACTTCAGCAGAGCCCACGCCTCCTGCAAGAAACACTTCTCTATGCATCAAGTCCCCTTGTACGAGGCAAAGTGAAGGACAGGGTCTGGTTTAAACCAGGCTACTGATTGGCAGCACCCGGAGGTACCAAAAGCTCAAAACAAGTGTTGAAAGCAACAGCAGAGTAAGCTGTTTGACAGAAGAAGATTGGGCATGTTTGCAGCCACATAATCGGCTCTGCTCATCCCACAAATGCATGTTCCTTACAAATGTGGCACCGTATAATAAGGAATTTAAGAGACTTTCTGGTACAAGATTAATTACCAAGACACATTGTTATAACAAAGACTTAATCAACAAAACACATATTTCCTTACTTTTTGTRCAAAAATCTATTTTATTTTATTTTCCAGAATTAAGCACTTATGCTGTTCAAAACTGAACATTGACTGATCATTGATTGAAATGAACTGAAATTGAATGTTTCTATTAAATCAACAACACTGACCCAAATAACACAAATGATGCAGGTTTTCATAAAAAATGTTTGCTTTGCTGAAATGTCATACTCCCATAGTTTGAACTTAAACAAATTTGACAGTATTTAAATGAAAAAAAAAAACATTTAACAAAAAATATATATACTTGACCAAGCTGATTTAAATAGCATTTGGATCAGTTCTGGTAAATATATAAATTACATTAATAAAGTCTATAYATTTCATGCCATAGTTTTAAAATTAGGTCATTTTTAGTGAGTAATGACAAAGTTGGAGCCATTTCACGATCTCATGTGATATTGCATGATTTTGTGCAATCTATAGGCACTTATGTTTTGCAAAAAGACTATCAGCTACAAAKCTTATTTCAGTATTTGTTAAATTGACTTGAGTTGTGTTTGCTAAAGTCAACAAGCCGTAGTGTTCATTATAGAGTTTGTCTATTTTTAATGAACATATGTCATAATTGGATWACAGTAAATTATTTTTAGACCTTAAGCTAGGAAATATTCTGCTCTAAAGCCATGCAGATTGTTTGTCATCACATGTAGACTACACTTGTATTTCAGGACTGCAGCGCTCCCCCTCAGATGCTAAGCACCTATTTTCCATCGTTATTCCATTAATGCGATCAGTCCGTAATCAGATTGTGAATGAAATACCTCCAAGGCACAGTTGCAAGGGGAGTTTGGAAAGACAGCGGATAAAAAAAATTTGAAACGACAGAGTGGCTCCAACCATATTCCAGGCTAATCTGCAAACCCTCCCCCTGCTCATCCTCTGGGTGCTGAAAGGCAGAACTGGGTATGGATTTGTTTTTTCTGTTTTGTCTGTGAAGGACCCTCTTGTTCAAATGTAGAAAAGAAGACTTACAAWCCTCATTGTCCCTTACTACAGTTTTATTGAGACGTTTTCTTGTTATATTTCTTTGGACCAGTCATTTCACAGTAATTTATTGGCGTGTTTCTCTAAAACACAACTCGAAAAAGAGACTTAAAAAGGCTTTAAATGGTTAAAAAACTTATAAATTGTGAAWATGTTCATTTGTGCAGTTGTAAGATGAGCAGGGATAGATTCTGAAAGTGCTGGATTCAGTCGTTTGTCAGTGTGTGTTAAGAGCTAGCTGACAGGACGGCCACCTGTAGCTTTTAAGTCTGTGTGAAGGAGTGCATTTTATAGATACAGGTCTGTCTGAAGTTTTTGTGGTAAGTATTGCAAAAACTGAATTAAGAGGCTGTACTTTTTTTTAACAAACTGGTTTGGGCTGTAGGATAGAAGCAGCCTTCTTAAAGTCTCTGTTGTGTGTGTTACAGCCGTGACAGCGACCTCTCTACAATTATCTCCAACCTGCACCACACCAGACAGCACGGGATGCCCGAGGAACAGTCAAGTTCTGACCACATCACCGGTACCGGACACACAGGTAGGATGGAGCCGCATGAGAGTGCGTTTAAAGTTTTATCAATGTGCATGTGGGAGTCACCTGAATTAAAGGCGTTTTCCTTCTTTTCCTCCACTCTTCCCTCACGTTTAGGCTGATATATAGCCACCTTCATATCTCCTGTAACACATGTACATGTTCCATTACTTGTAATTAATTTGTTCAATTGAGGGAATTTAAGATAAGCTCATTACTCATTCCTAAAGGTCGCTCTTAAGTTGATTACTTAATGTTCTTCCAGATTCTCTGCCGCACTCCAGGATTTTTTTAAACCCCCTGTTTTAAATTACGTCTGAATAAATAGCTTTGTTTGCCTGTAATCCAGTTTCATACGAGCAGAGGAGCCATAGTGTGCATGTGTGCTATGCTAAGAGCTTTTCTTGCAGCTTACACTCAGGACACAGACTGCATTTCATTATGGTTATTTGCTAAGTAACTTGTTCGAGATTATTTTGTATTAAAACTTGTATAACATATATTATTTACTTCTAGATTATTTTCATGTACGCTGGATTTTTGTCTCCAGGAAATTTTATTTTGTAAGGTTTTGATTACAAATCACAATACTGAGAGATGTGGCAGTCAGAATGAGCTGATAATGATGCTTATCTATTACCACATATTATTTTAGCTCAATATTTGTTGAAAAGAGTTATTCATTTTATGCTGGCTAATGTTGATTAGCTGTGGTGGCCAACTTGAGTTGGATTTATTCCAAAAAGTTCATCAGTTGCAGATGTACTGTAYATCAAATGTATACTTTCAGAAAGTTAAACTTTGTTAGATGGTTCATGAGATATTTTGCTAACAGAGTTGAYTCCAAGTAAGTAATRGGAACATTTTAARCAAAGATCAGTCAGTGCTCAGAACCTATATTGAGCTTCASTCTCAGCTACTACCACTTCAACAAGCGGAACATGTGTGAAATTGATTGAACTACATCCAGTTGGTGTGCTCTAAGGTCATTTGGCTTTGGCATCCATCTTGAATTAGTTATAGATGTGCATCCAAAGATTTAATTTTAAATTTTTTTCTAACTTGTTTATTATTTTATGAGATACTTTGGTAACAGAGAGACACACAACTACTCACACACAGTCAGGGACATAAATATTGTTGCTCTGGCAGGAAATAATAAGCCAAAAAACTTTAAGATAGATTTTTAATTAGTAACCGAGGTGCCGTCTTTCCTGTGAGACCACACCTTTGCTCCAATCTTGGCCAAAGTCCGACTCTGTTCATTTTTATCTCATTAGCCAAAAGCACAGCAAGTGGCCTAATCACCCCAGACCCAACACCTCCAAACCCTCACCCTGTGGGCTCACCGCCTTTGTCTGCCAGATTAATTGTCCATACGGTGCCTGTGATATGAGGTAGGAGGGGTGGAAGGGGGAGGAGGGCATTAGACTGTTCAACAGCCAGCTCAGACAGTTTCTGACATCCCAGTTTTCGAGAAAGATTTCCACCAAACTTCCTTCTTAATCAGCGGCCAAACTTAATGGTGAAGTCAGAGAATGGTTTTCTTAACGAAGGAAGGAAATAAGTTGATATGTGGGGTGGATGTGGGGTGGTGTGGTGGGGGAGGGTGTGKGTGAACACAGCGTGCCCAACGCCGCGGGAAGTCCAAGACCCTAAAATCTGTCAGTTTGAGCATTAAAGGGAGATTTAACAGGCTGCCTAAGCGGCTAACTTTGTGTCTGTAAACAAGTCCAATCCGATCAGCCACTGGCTCTAATTCTGTCTGCAGTGAAATTAGACACACACACACACACATCCTCAAACACACAAATAACACACTGACATAAGGATGCAAACCTATACAAAATCAACGTGAGTTCTAAACTGGATCCGAGCACACAGGTGGGTGAAAAGTGTACGAAGATTTATTTTTCTTTTTACTTTTTGTACACGTTGTTTTGGCAGTCGGTTGAAGCTTTTGAGGAGGCAGGACAGGTAGATACTCTGGAACTGTGAGAGACGGACAAGAATGATGGAAGAAATATTTAAAGACAGAAGAAAGAGAGCAGAGAGTGCAGTGTTAGTATCAGTGGAGTAACTATGATGGTGCGTGGCATGTGTGTGTCTGTGTGTGTGTGTGCAGAGGTCAGGAGCAAAGGGAAGCAGGCTTGCCGGCTTGTCTCTGTGCTGGAGCAGGCCATTAATTAAATCTGAGGGACAGACAGGAGGGCTGCCTCCCTCCTGCTCTCCCATCCCTCGCTCTCTTCCTCCACAGCCACTGGCTATTCAGAGAGAAGTGGGAAGGAGGCGGGGGA
>NW_013952536.1:40377-42175 GCF_001266775.1 Austrofundulus limnaeus
GTTTACATGAATACAGTCTTTTTATTTATCCTGATGTGTATAATATTAAATAATATAATAATAATATTTTTTTTAATTTTGTAATGTCACCTCCACTGACAATAAAGGTTCCAGAAAAGGCCTCGAAAAAGTCCCACGGACCCGCAGTTGATAATCCCAGTTGTAGCTTGTTTTGTGGCTCTGAACACATATATTATTAGTGAGACAAGGAGCACAAATGGCTCTTTGGGTCATAAAGGTTGTAGACCCCTGGATTAGGCTTTCAAACTTGTGAAAAGGCCACCTCTTGTGTCATATCATTTGTGTWGTTGTGTTGACTCATTCAAACGCCTTTAGTGACCGGTGAAATATTAGTTGCTTTGCAGGATTATTAATATGCATATGACAGCATGTTGCCTAGCAACAGTTTCAGTAAATGGGAGAAGAAATAAAAGTTATAATTGCAGGTAACATAGAACAAATGGGTGAGGAAATATCAGCGTAGTCTTATTTAGAATGCCTTGAAAGTTTTCATGTTGCACCTGAACGATATTGGCTGCAGACACAGGTGAGTGAAATGTGAAAATATTATTTCAAACGGCAGACAAAAAGCAAACTCCAATCATAAATGCATAGCAAAATGAAAGCTTAAAGTTCTCAAACTAAAATAAATGCTTGACCTCCAAAAAGTGACATTTTGAACATCATTTTTCCTCACACAGAATCAGTTTCCCTAAATGCTAAATCAAGCAACATATACAAATATGTATTGTTAATAATGTGTCATGAGTGCAACAACACAAATTAATTCTTAATAATCAATTGAAAAAATGATTTATGCGTCCAGTGATTATTTTTGAGAATTCCAATAAAATCCGTCGACTGGCTCATGAAATATTTTGCTAACCAACAATCACACACACACATAGATATAAGCATAAACAATATTGCCCACTTTTGGTGTCACTAAGTGATAACAATCACAACACCAAAAGGTGCAACACACTGACCAGCTAGAAATGGGTTTGCACTGAAGCAAAAWATTAAACTTTTGTTTCTTTAACAAACATTTTTTAGTGAGTTTTATGGAGCTGTTGAGCCTATACGTCCAATACTTTATGAAATCATTGTTATACTATTCCATTAAAAAATCCCACAACAGGACAGATTTAAGCTTTTATTAAACATTTATTAACTCTAAAGTCACTTTAGACTAAAAAACAAAACAAACTGAATCTTCAAGGTGAAGCATTAGCACAGCTGTGACAGAACAGGTTTGAAAAGGAAAGACTCATTGATCATGATAGGTTACCTTTAGGGTGCAAAAATATTCTTAAAGTAAAGTTTTGTATATTTTAACAGGTATTAAAAGCAATAAAGGACAAGTTYTAACTGTAAAAGTATAAGAGACAGCTCAGAACTTCTTACAGGTGAGTAAATGTTACAAGTACAGATGTTTTTAGCTTTAGTTTTCTGACCACATCTGTCCGATGATGAAAACAAACACTTTAAGGAACTGCCTGTAGGTTTAGTTAATGCTTGAAATAAGGAAAACATTTTAAAGCAGCGTTTCTTTCATTCAATTTAGGTTTAGTCATAAGCTCCAACAGGTTAGTTTTCTCTTTTTTTTAATTTGTATTTTTCTGTCGTTGCTGCTCAGGGCTGATTAGAGAATAAGACAACAAAAGATGCATTTAATGTGACAAAGTTACAGTTTTATTTGAACATGTTGGTGTTGGTGCTTCTTCCTCTCAGCACGATCAGAACTGCCTCTCGTTCCAGCTCCACAAGCTTAGCCCCCCACCCCCCACCCTTCTTG
>NW_013952536.1:42375-53138 GCF_001266775.1 Austrofundulus limnaeus
TCACCCCTCTTCGCGCACCGCCCCTCTCCTGCCTCCCCCGGCCTGATAAAGATGACAGATTAACAGAGTAAGAGAGGAATTAAGGAGTCTGGCTGTCTGTGCTGTCAACCCGCTCTCTGGGAYGGAGAGAAGGAAGCTGGACGACTGACGTTTGAGAGAGAAGAGGAAATGAGAAAAAAAAGAGCGCATTGCTCTCATGCCCAAAGATGTGCCCTGGTGTTGTCACTTGAAAGACGACTTATTTAGGTCTTTCTGTTTCATTTTTCCTTTTCACGCTCCTCTCTTCTCATCCATGTTTCCTCTCAGTGAAAGGAACAGCTTAAAAGAAGGAGATGAATTAGCATGGGGGAACAAGGCATTGTTAAAGACACAAACAGACTGCTGACCAGGAATGCCAAAAACATGGTATGTACAATAGCAGGCACTAAATAACTGCACTGTTTAGGCTGTGAAAATTACAGCTTTAAAGCTAAAACAAAACTCCCTTTTTCTCAACCAGTAATTCTTCTACAAAATTAAGGAAATAGGAAAAGGCCCAGGGTTGTGAAGCTGCCTGTAAGAGGTGTTAGTGGGAGTGAAAAGGGGGTTTGCATAGATGCTAGCAAAGCTCGGGGTTTGGCATTAAAAGGGAGCGCCGGTGCTCTAAGAAGTCCCATTTAATTGGCTTTAAAAGCTTTCCGCCCTCAAATCTCTGACCCTCAGGCACTTGCTCAGGAGACGTGGTGTCTTGAGCGAGGTCGGCTCAAGAGACAACTCAACGATGTGTGTTTGATCATGAGAGGCTCTGGGTGTGCGTGTGTTTTGGTGGAAGAGCGGGTTTAACTAATGGGGGTTCACTAATAGGATAGATGGAGGCCATCAGTGGTTTTCTTTTCCTGAATGGACCGACGAAAGAAATGTACCGGACTTTGAAAGTACGAAGGAAAGCAAAACGAAGGATGACAGAAAAATGAGAAAAGGAAAAAGATGTGTTTGTATGCATACTCTTGTCCATTAGCACTTGTTCCCCTTTTTGTCTCATTTGGATGGTATAGGAAGTGTATCTCCCCAGGTCCTGAGAGGCAACATCAAACACTGGATCATTAGTGAACCTTTTTCCTTTTTTCCCTCTTCTGCTGCTTCAGTCGCCCTCTCATTCMCACCAGGACTCCTTTAGGAGCCAAACAATATCACTTTTAAATCACTTTTCTCTGGTTTTATCCATCCCTTCTCTAACTTTGTGATGAACATTTATTGTTTGAGATCTCATAAAGTCACAGTTTTGGAAGTGTTCTTACTGTAAACGGGTGAAAAAGGTAGACTTTATTTAAAGTATCCCATTGGCTAAATTGTAGCAGGAAAAACTGAAGCATGGCYGAAAAAAAWTTACACGCTGAGACAAACTACAAGGATGCCGAGTTAAGGGATCATTATATGGCTAAATCTTCACGTGTTACCGCCACTGATTGATTCAAAGTGACCGCAAAAATAAGTTGTCCTGACCGTTTTTGGCTGCCCTTTCTACAATATTGCATTGTTCTTACATTCCATCTGCTTCAACCTTATTCATGAAAACAAACTTTTTTCCCAGTATTTGTTTTCTCTGTAAAGCGATGGCAGTGTGTGCATTCCTCTCACCCTGTCCCTTCTTTTTCATCTTCTTTGTTCGTCACCGACAAGCTGAGCAACAGATTCTTTTTRTAAGATTTTCTCATTGTTGTCAACTAAACTACTTTGTCTGCTTGACCCCTTTACAAAACTGAAGGCCCTAGCATTCTTTGAAGGTATACATACTGCCTGCTGCCTTTTATCGTAGTTTTTGACTAAGATCTCCTTATGTCTGTAATGTTTATTATTTTATGTTTAATTAAACATGCAAGCATAAGATTTTGCTAATTTAAAGAAGTACAACAAAAACAAAACACAAAATAATATCAATTATTCAATGCACCTTACTCAAGTTTTGCATCAAAAGTCAAAGACAAAAAGGTAAAGGGGCAGATACCAAACTTGGACTTCTTGGACTCTGTTGGCTCAAGCTTTGCGACAAAAATTAGTTGTTTTGCTTTTGTTGTTTTTTATTCTTTCTTTTTTCCCACTCCATTTCTTATTTTTTCCCCATGCTGTTTACACATGCTGTGCAAATGATGAAAAATTGCTTTGTTGAAAAGCGGTGAGAGCGGAGAACCGTTCTCCTTGAGGGTCGTGGGGGAGGCTGAGGGAACAAACCCCCCCTCCCTTTCCCCATTCCTAAAAATATGCATTGAGAAAGAAGAGAAGCAGTTGCTGCTGTGGTTCGGCTGCGAACGCGCAGGAAGAAACAGAGGAGTTTCGAAAAACAATCTGAGGCGCACGAGATAGAAATAAAAGAAGGTAGACGGAGCGATGACAAACGGCTCTTTCCTTCCTGCTAGCGCTGCGTGCAGTGTTGCTTTGCGTCCCTTCCCTCCGCTGATTAGGCCTGTGTATTGATTTGAGGCGTGTTTGTGGGGGTGGTGGAGGAGAGAGATGAGAGAGGAGGAGAGGAGGAGGAGGAGGCAGCAGGGGGTTCTGTAATTGTACACTGGATGCTTCTCTTTGGTGGCAGAGGCAGGGCAGTGGGGGGGATCAGATAGAAGGCTCCTGGTGGGAGCAGGGCTCAAACCTGGATGGAGAAACAAGTTTTATGAGAGGAGGATGGCAGGAGAGGACACTACCAAAAAGACACAGTGTCAGCTGACAGAAGGTTTCCAAAAAGAAAAAGATTATGCCACGTATGTTTGTAAAAATCAGGCTCTTTTGTGCCAAACGTTTGGGAAGACAGGGTGAGAAATGAACACGTGAGTGCAGCCTGTTGGATGGAGACATTTGGATGAAGCACAGAGACGGAGTCCCGTTCTCTGCCTCAGACACATGTGAATTAGCCGGGCAGACCTGTCTTCTTCAGTGCTACAGGCTCTCTCCTTGTAGCTGACAGAACAGGCACATCTCCAGATGCTCATAGCTTGCTTCACCTCCTCTCTGTCGCTTTCTGCTTTCCAATTCCACAACATCTGCCAAGCATGTAGCTACATACAGGACGGCGTGGCAATATCAAGCTCTGCTTTTAGTTGTTTCTGTTGTTTGACTGCTCTTTATCCCTTCCTGTGTGTTTACAGATGACCTTCTAGGCAAAAGGAAAAGCTTCTCTCCCAACAGCAGCAGCGAGTGTCCCTCTGATAGTAAGAAGTCACGAAGTGTGTCTCCAAAAGGTAAGGCTGCACAGCGTGTTCATGTGATGTAATGTTTTTATGTCTTTCTGAATAAAAACAGATGAACATCAGTTGGGGGGGGGGGGATTAAAGAATGACAAGATGCACTTGAATGGAATAGAATAATTTATTTCAAAAGAGACATAAAAGAAACACAAAATTGTGTACACATACATAAAACCTTTTGTCCAACATACAAGGTCATCTGTTTGAAAAGGAGCAGATTGAAGTAAAACTTATATTGTACCCCTTTCTCACATTTCTGATTCTGATTTCCATTTTTGTTAAACCTTCTTATTTTATATACATAATTATCTAAATTGCAGCAGAATTGAACAATAATGGCTTATTTTACCTCATCTCTAAATATCAATGTCCCTCGTCCACCATATAAGATCCAAAATTACTTTTTTCTGTCTTTTATTAATATGTATTAATATTTTTTATACTGCTTCAGTTCAACAAAGTTTAACTCTCCTCTTAGTTCATAGCTTCACAAAACATTTTTTTAAGGTTTCCAGGAAGTTAGAATATCTTCGACTTTCTAATGACRCACATAGTTTTAAGGCTACAGGTCTTTATTTTTTAATTTTCTTATTGTGGCAACTTTAAAGTTGTGAATTGAGTAAAGTTACGTTTTTTTATTACCTGCTGGCACAGGTGAAAGGGCGATCATGTTTTTACATGTGACTGCATGTCCACATGTTTGTCAAATTACATCAAACATCAAATGAATGGATTTTAATAAAACATTCCTTGAGTATTTATTTGATGTGCAYCTAGAGTTGATTTAATTTTAAACTCAACTTTAATACTTTAGCATGAAAGGAAATAGGGGATATACGTACATTGATTCAAAGAATGCTCTTTAATGTATTACTGTACTKCACAAAGATGCCTGGTAATATTAATGTGAAACACAGACAACATGTTCCACATTTAAAAAACGTGTTCAAAAAGTGTAACACTGTTGTATTTTGTGAAAGAATTCAGGAACAAAGCGTACTTGTCAGTGAACATGGATGTTGAGTTGAGAGGAGCTCAGCATGAACTTTGTTTTGACCTTTGCCCTCTGGGTGACCTGTGAGCGGCAGCCGTCCTGCCTGAAGCCTCTTCCTCCTCCTCCTCTGTGTACAGAGACAGCCATTCCTGGCCATTATCGTCTCACTTAGACACAGCCCAAGCTCTTAAAAGATGCATGGATTTGTTATTGGTTAGGAGAACCTGTTTGTTTAGGTGTGTGTGTTTTACTTGGGCTTCCTTTTAAAGCAAATAGAGCTTGTTTGAGTTCAATTARTGTTTGTTAAAATAAGTATAGTTTGGTGTCTAGTTTTTGAATTGAACAACTGTTGTGTGTTTACATGCTAAAGACTGATGACTGTTGCAGGTATGTTTATGCGCAGCCCGTCGCTCAGAGAAATACATTTAAACCATTTCAAAACATTGCTGATCCTCGGTCTTAACCCTGAGCTCCGTCCACACCCAAAGCCCAGCTTGACACCTGTTTGTGTTATCTGTGCTGCTTACAGCCCACCCCCTCTCCTGGTCTGGCGACAGACGCTATCCTTTAATGACGAATGCAGGTGAAGGAGTAGCCTAAAAGAGAGCCAAAGAGGGTAGCATATGGGATGGAGCCAGAGAGATTGGATGCTGCTGTGTAAATGATGCCTGTTTTCCTTTCAGCCGCAGAGTCGGCACCCACTGCTGCGTTCAGAGAGCAGAAAAACTTTAGACAGGCACAGACTAGTTGTGCACTCACACACACACACACTCACACACACACATACTCACACACACTCACACACACACAGAGACGCGTACACTTCAGGACCTTGGATGGATTAGCAGGCGCTCGGCGGCGGAGACAGAGATGCTTGCGTGTTTGCTTCCTCCCTCACTTCACCTCCTCCACCCCACCTCCGCTCCTCAGCGCCACTCCTGCTCGCCTGCCCGGGGCCAGACTCAGGTTTCAATAAGGAGGAGGGYGGTAAAAATAACCCCAGCCTTCCTCTGCTTCTCCCTCCTCCACCTCATCCTCTGTCTCCCTCTCCCAACGTCTGAAACACCTCTCCACATACCCCACCCACCCCACCCCAGCACCTTTGCCTTAGATCATGTTACTATTGACAGAAAGGGGGAGGAGGGAGGTCAGGGAGAGAGATTAAGTATGAGGACTGACAGCTAGATAGACATCATACACCTTGATCATTTACCCAGCACAGAAGTGTGTATTCTCATACATGGACATTTTATTCTTATAGGGATTTCTGTACCTGACATAACACACAGACAAAAGCCAGTACAGTGTTGTTAGTATGGAAAGTGCTGTCAGAGAATTTGTGAGTTCATGTTGGGGTCAGGTGCAGAACATTAACAATGTATGACTTTGTGTCAGGAGGCTTCCTGTCCGTCAGAGCGATTTGCTTAATGAAAGATTGGTGCAGAGGTTTCTGGCTAATTTTCTGAAGAATGTGCTGGAATTATACAAATGTTCATTTTTACTGTAATTCATTGTTTTGTGTTTAAACTTTTGAGAACAGCAGTTTTATCACAAAAATAAAAAAGGCCCAACGTTCTTTAAAGTGGGTTTTATGTATTTTCCAGGCACATAGTTCACTTCTTTGCCACAATCAAGTAACTGTTACCTTCAGTTGTAATGAAAATGATGTATATTTCAAAAATAAATTTGTCTTTGCATCAGAGCCTATCCAAAAGCCTTTAAATTGGCCTCAGTTTCTTTAAGAACCTCCTACCATTTCCTACACTCCCACTTCAGCACATTTTTACAACAGTGGTTTGGTGGAGGGGGTGCTCTGTAGGGCTGGAGCTGTAAACTGAGCTCCGGGGAGGAGCTTTGTACAAATATGCTTTTTACCAGTAAGCATTCAAACAGCTCCACATGGCTACCACAGGAGATTCAAGGATTTCCCAGTATGCATGAATTAGTCAAAGCAACACTCTGGGAATGACTATAACATAACATAAAGCTCAAAAAAGTTGATTCTGCACAAAGCCCCCCTTTAAAGAGTGTATATTGTATGTTGATCCATACTAATGTTAAAAATAAAATGTTTGGGTATTTATCGGTCATGCACAAAATGTGTAGTTTGTTTCCTAAAATTAGTTATTTGTGATTTTCTTTGGGTMAAACTTCCAAAACCTGTGAAGACTCCAATGTAAAGCTGCATACTGTTTATAACAGTCTAATTTTGCACCTTAATGTTTTCAGCTTGTGTGTGTTTCCTGATGGCRTGAATAAAGCCTGTCGCTGAAAAGTCTCCTCTTGTTTTCAGAAAACYCCCAGAGCCCGGTAGTAGAAGCAGGCGCCAGCCACAGCCACATGAGCCCYGTGGAGCAATACAGGCGCATGATGTCTGCGCTCAGCGAGCAAGGGTCCTTCGAGGAGCAGCAGCAACGCCTCTACCATCTCGCAAGCAGCATGGGTCTGCCCGGTCACGGTCAGTCTTCCTCTGCACTGACGTCACGATCAAATCAGAAACCTCAGAGCACAGCTGACCTTTAAAGAGATTTTCCAGCAACAGATTGATGAAAGATCAAGATTTTTTTTCCTCATTATTTTAGAGTCATTTGAGATTTTATTTAGACTACAAGAACTTTTTCTGGAAGCACTCGAGCAGGTTCTTTAAAAACAAAAACCCACGTCTTCGATCTCCTGTCAGCAGTYCAGCGAGGTGCAGCGTTACATTTTAACCTGGGAGTGCAGCTCTGTATTCAGGGATCTGTGCTAAGGTCTGCCACTCTGCCGCCAGGGTGAAACCCCAGCCTTGGAGATGGCTGACATTTCTATTTGTGGATCTTGCCCACCCAGTGTCAAAGTGTCAGCTGAGGTGATTTCTGACCACCCTGACTCTCTGYTGTTAACAACACCCACATACATCAACACCATGATTGGTTCAGAGGCTCTTACTGGCTGCCTGCTAACACTCTAAATCTCCTAGTGTTCAGGAAACCACCAGCRTGTCACAAATTTACCGTTTCCACAGGCAGGAAATTGATTGGATTTATCCTAAGGTAGAAAATAGCGTGTGTTTTTTAAATTTTATTTTAGAATTTAGAATTCTGTTTATTTCATCTCCCCTGTCGTCAGATCTTTAATTTTATCTCTCATTTAAAAGGAATTGTGACATTAGGGTCGATCTGGCTTTATGAGCTCTTTCAAAATCGCATAAATCCAATCAGCGCTGCGGACGAATCGTAGTTGAGCTGCTTTTATTTTTATTTGATTAGTAATGATTTTTAATTGCTAGCTGCAAATCTTGGTAGGGGCRAAGCCTATAAATGTTTTAATTGCCTTTTCTCTGTGTCTTAGAGGATTTACAGGCGAAATGCATCCCATTGTGAGTTTTTTTTAACTTGTTCTGTTTGCTGGCTTCCTTTTTTCCAAAGCCYTGTTGGTCTTTAGTCTGGTGCAGCACTGATGCAAATTCCCAGTCTTACACGTCCGTACTTCAGTACGTTATAGTTTGTACTCTACTTAATTATTTATTATCCTTTCAGGGTACATGTCATGCAAAATCCACTTTTTTAGTCAGTAAATACATGTAGTTGTGAACTTGGAGCCTCTAGGAGTGCAGACAAGTTTAATTTAGTTTTATATTCTGTGAGGGGGTGGGGCATGAAGCACCTCCTATGGATTTAAAGAGACAGATTCAAAATGAGTTGATCTGAAAAGTGGTGAATGAGGGGCTTGTGGAGTTACAATAAGGAGGAATTCAGACCAAAGCAATGCAGTTCCACTTTATGTAGACCCTAACTGAATGATTTCAATGTGAAAAAGAAGAATTTAAAAGCATATGTCTCCTTTAAAGCTGCACTTAAAATCTTTCTATGAACACAAGCAGAAACTGTAGAAGAAAACAGACACCAGGACGACTACAAGTGAAACTAGAAGTAAATAAATACAAAGAAAAACAGTGAGTGAGACAAAAAAAAATCCGTAATTTTTTAAAATGAAATGCACTTAAAAACAACTTTTTGGAAATTCTCCGTACAGTGACATGCAGTGTGCGTGTTGAACATCCTGTCAGAAGCTTTAAGTGGTGGATGAGCCCTCGGCAGCACACCGGGCAGCTTCCTTTAAACACCCACCAACTTTTTACATGTTGATTTATGGGACGTGTTTTAATACAACCTCCCCGCGTCCTCCCTGTCTCTAATGAAGGTGGGGCTTGATAAGGAATCATCACTCGGACAGGCTGTTTGGTCTCTTGGGGAGTCGAYGTGAACCTCTTCACAGAGACCCCCCCTCGACACTGACCTGGTCTCCAGTGAGGCCACCATGACCCCTCACGCTCTACCCSCTTCGGGCCCCTCGTCCTCTCCTATACATTTTTCTCTCAAGCTTGCTTCCACGCCATCCCCTCCTCCTTCCCCTCCTCCTCTTTTTTCCTTGCTGCCAACTCTCCCTTTAGCCTTGGTCCCCGCAGAGCATCCTTTCATGTGTTTGAAGTGTAGGGCACAGAAAATGAAAGTGTGTGTGTGCACGAAAGAGGCGGGGGTGAAGAGGATCTCTCTGTGCATGTGTCTGGCTGAGTGTGTATGTGTGTGGATACGAAGGTGCAAGGTGTTGTTTGAGAGGCTCTCTCTGGACCTGATGGGCAAAAGAAGAGTTGGGGAAAAAAAGGAGTACGGTGGTGGTGGTGGGGGGGGTGAAGTTGGAGGTGGAGGGGTGGTGGAGTTGGAGAAATGGCCAGGAGGGCTTCCCCCTCCCCTCCTCATATGATGAAAGAAGAGAGAGGGAGAGGGGAAATAAAATGAGAGGTGGGGGTAGACATCCAGATGAAAGTAAAAGGAGGGATAGGATGTTTTGTCTCCTGCAGTTCAGCCTGCGTGGAAACATCGACATCTCTTTAGCATCACCAAAAAAAAGGAGAGAAAAGTAGTGAACTCAAGCACACAATTAAAGAACAAAGACATCCGGCGTAAGAGATTCATCTTATATCTACAGCTGCTCAAACTTAACTGACTGGCAGAACGCCTCATCCTGGAAAAAAAAGCCTAATTTTCTGGTGTATGCAGCGCTTTAGTGGATGAATTTTGGCTTTTGTGTACCTGCCAGTCCACAAAATCCATCACCAGCCCAGCCAAGCTGTATCAGCGCAGCGTTCGCCTACATTCTCGTTCCGAGGAAAACCCGGCTTAACCGGGGGGGGGATTTAGGCCCAATTCCAGAAATGATTGTGGTTGAGAAAAATAGGATGGCAAACTCCTCCAAAAACTAAAATAACTAAAGCAAGAAAGGTAGGAGTGTGTGTTCGTCCTCAATTAGGACTTAATGTTGTAGTCAGAGGAACTCTCCTCGTGCACATCAACAGCTGCAAAACGAAAAGAGTTTTAGGGGGAAAAMATTAAGAATATGAGTACCTACTCTGTGCAAATAAACAGACTCACAGAAGGACGGAGCCCCAGGTGACCCTGGTCCTCTCACTTCACGTAAAAGAGAGTTAGAGGGAAGGAGGCAGCAGGATCCAAACCCGCTGCTGCAGAGATTTTACAAACACGGACCAGGTAAATACAAGATGATAGCGGGAGAAATGAAATTATTGAACAAATAATCAGTTCTTTTATGGGTTTTAATGTAGTAATTTAGATTAAATAAAGCCCTTTTTCTTCTTTTTAATTAAATTAAATGAAGTTTTCCTTTAATCAGTTATAAATGAGCTTTTCTGTAAAGTGAAAAACTTCATATTGTCTACTTTGAAACCTTTAGTGTATACATAATGAAGACACAAACATTATTAATAATGCTATAATGTACAGATGCAGGGCTTTAGCTGCTAATTAGAAGTCACTTCTTGGATTTATAAAACCCTTTAAACCTTTCACAGGAGTTTAATAAACAGATTTAGATTCAAATATAAAATAGCAGAAAATCATAAATGTTTTTGGTATTAGACTTAAGTATTAAAGCTGAAGTTTGCAGCGATACAAAGCCACAACTAGACTGAAASGCCGCTTTGAAAACACAAAAACATTTTTGCTGTTCTCCGATACCGCTGTCAAATAGTCAACGTCAATAACTTCATGAGTCTCTATGGCAACAACAAGCTGCGTTCATTACGTTTTAGTGTCCCCAGAAAACATCTGCTGCGTGACTTTTTTTTKKWTTTRTTTTACTGTGAAATTGGAAAAGATTATATCGTAATTCACTCATTACCATTAAAAATACAAATGTCTGAATCTGATCAGAATTCTTTTGCCTCTTCAGCATCAATTCTTCTTCTTTTTTTTAAATCTGTTGCTTGGAGGTCCCTGGAATTTATAAAGGTGCTGTAACAAAAGCAGYTAAAGCAGCCCTTTAACTGAGTCAGTTCTACAAAATAATTGGTGGGATGAGATTGTGACCAMGGAAAACTCGGAGGTCACCTGTTCCACCCCGTCACAAGTGCACAACAGACTGTGTGTGTGTGTGAGCTCCAGGGCTTCAGTTCCCTCTCATCCCTCTCTTATCTTTCACAACCCACCCCTACCGCACCACTCCCCCCGCCGTATACACACACACACACACACACACACACACACACACACACACAC
>NW_013952536.1:53580-59186 GCF_001266775.1 Austrofundulus limnaeus
GTGTGTGTGTGTGTGTGTGTGTGTGTGTGTGTGTGTGTGTGTGTGTGTGTGTGTGTGCGTCTGTGGTGTGTTGGCGGGAGAAGGTGGGTGGGGGGAGTGGATAGATTGAGGCAGGGAGCGAGAGGGAGGAGAGAAAGAGCCGGATGGATTTTTCTCTCATTAGAAGCCATGTCTCCTGGTGTGGCCTGGCCCGGCTGATAATGATGAGTCCTCATCTCCTGCGAGGGAGAAAAGGAGGCCGAGGGAAGGAAGAGGTGGAATGAGGCGAGCGGTTGAGGGCAGGAGGTGGAGGTGGAGGGCAGGCAGAGACGGAGGGATGAAGGCATGATTACTGTGGTGGCGGGGAGGTGTAAAAACACTGCGGACTAGTTGTGTGATGTTGCTTTTTTTGTTATTTGTGCAAAAATAAAAATAAAGTTGGCTCGATTTATTTATACAGATATTCTAACTTTTCAGGATAAAAAAACTGTTATTTAGCAGAAACTGAATGTTCTCGCATTTGCTCTAAACTTGAGTTCCTCAGTCTGACAGGTGGATTTTGAACATCGTGTGCATWTTTTGTCTCTTTCTTTACATGCAGACATAAACACTTTTTCAGCATTTAAGGTGAATTAGGCGAGTAGTTTTTCAAAGGTATTATTACGTTTTTTTTCTGAGCTTTCTGCATTCTTAACTGTTTTATACAGTATATCTCTACAAGACAATAGTTTTTAATTGACAACTTTTTTTATTTTCATTGAGACTTGTAACACTTGCAGCTAAGATAGTGAGAGTGTAACAGWCCCTCCAGGAAGTCGTAATGTTACGACTGCAACTAACAACTCCAAGTTGCCCCGAACCCCACGCAGCCTGACAGAGCTCTTTTGTTAAGAACATGGAGTCAGTTATCAGTGTAACTAACTAATCCTCACAAACTCTGATTTCAGCCCAAAAGGCTTGTGCTGAACACTATGAATGTGGTCAATACATTACATATTTTTATTTCTTTGGTATGACTCAGTAGAAATTTGAACTTACTTGGCCATTTTTTAAATTAAATTCATTTAATTTGACCATGACTGAACGTATTCAAGGGGTTGAACACTGTATAGAAGCAGTATGTAACTTTGTTTTTGACTGTGTTGTATAAAGTAACACAAAGTGATACTTGAGTAAAAGTACAAGTATCTTGTTATAAAATTGCTTTGGTAAAAGTTAAAGTCTCCTCTAAGAATATTACTTGAGTAAATGTCTTAAAGTACCTGACTTATTTTGTACTTAAGAATCAAAAGTAAATTTCTGACATAAAATGTACTAAATTTATGTATGTAATGTAGTATTAAAAGTAAAAGTACTGAGTAAAAATGAGAAGCTAGATTTTCCAAATACATTTTTTAAAAGGTGTGCAGCTGTGATGGATTGTGTACAAACTAATATGTGTCATAATGGTATATATTTATACTTCTCATTCAACCACAATTAAATTCAAAGGCGCAGTTTATCAGGACAGATTTTTTTTAACAATAACGAGCCGGAATAAAATAGGAGTAATGACTTTCTACTTCATACATTTTTTTTAAATGTAGGGAGTAGAAAGTAAAGATAATTTTGTGAAAATGTAAGAAGTAGAAGTAAAAAGTTGGCTGAAATTAATTTACTCAATAAAGTACAGATAACCAAAATTTCTACTTAAGTACAGTAACAAAGTATTAGTACTTAGTTACTTTACAACTCTGGTTTTTGTCTATACTTTCTTTTGTTTTCAGCTTTAAATTTTTCATCACATGTTCTTCCTTTGTACTCTTTTTTTTTTTCACAGATCTGTTGCGCACTCGTCAGGAGGCGCTGGTCGCAGCAGTCAGGAATCCAGCAGCATTAGAAGCTCACCTGCCCTCAGCAGGCAGCTCTTCATCATCCAGCCAGAGACGCAAGCAAGGCCTGCCGCAGCACCGGGACGCACATTACAGTGACAGGTAAACAAAACTGTAGCTGCTGCTGAAACGGYATGCGTTTCCTGCTTGCAATACCAGCATTATTCATCATTTGAAAACAAACAAAACAAAATAAAACACCTTCCTCCTTTCAAAGAGCTGAAAGAGTTAATCACCTGTCGGTTTGAATCAGTACACATTCCCAGTTTTTGTGTTTTTCTCTTCAGTTTTCACTTCCTGAGCACTGTTTTAACTCCTYCACTGCACTGCGCCGTCCTCGTGTGAACATGTACATTTCCACATACATGTATCTCGTAAGGATCCAATAACCTCCTGGCTACCACTGTGGAGCTGCACGCCTGCACGCCAGCTCTTCCTCCCCCCACCCCCAACGCTGGCCCCTGCGCCTCCCAAACAAAGCCAGGGGCAGCGGGAGTGGGCGGGTAATTGCTTGTCGATTATTTATGTGGCGCGGGGAGAGGCGAGGGATCGATAATGGGCCGGCGGTGCGGCAGCAGGGGGTGTGTTTGTGTGTGTGTGTGTATGTGTGTGGGAGAGAGAGATTGGTGAGGGGTAGGAGGGGGAAATAAGCAGGAAGCAGAGCGGTCAGGCGCTGTGTGGTGCAGCTCTGGGAGACAGTGGGGGTGTATATATTTTCGTGTGTTAAGGCGAGGCGGGGGGAGCTTAGTGTTTGTTTGTTCCATTTTTCAAGCTGGCGGTCTCCACGCGTGCTCATCTGTGCGTACTAAATCTGGGCTTGTTTGTGTGAATATGTCTGCTAATTTGTGTGTGTGTGTGTGTGTGAGGCCAGTGGTGCAGTGTGAATGTACTCTGTGAGCTGCGGCTGTTCTCTGACAGAACACTGAGTAATTAGCCACACAGGACCGAGGAGAGTTAACCAGGCCTCACCATTCATCCATCCGTTTTTATCTAACTCCATCCTCTCACTTCCTGRAGGCTCTCTTTAACCCCCTCCCGCTTAATGTGGTTTGGAGTGCCTTTTTGCCAAAGATACACAAATGAGGCAAAATGTTGTTAAACAACCGTTCATATGTGCAAACTAATAAACATTAAAGCTGATGAAAAGTTTGTTTAAAGTGGCCTTCATAGACAGCTGATGATGACCTAAAAATTAGGACWGGAAGAATCTGAGCTGAAGTATCATCTTTATCTAACATTAGTTAACTTTTGTCTCTGCTTCATCTTCTGATAAATAAAAATAAATTTCCTGGGATGGACTAATATTCATCTCAGTCTCAGGTCCATGCCAAACGTGAAATACTTGAGTTTTTGCAGGGTTGTGTCCCCCTGATTATATATGTGTTGTCTCTGTTAATAGTCCTGCCTGCTACATTTAACAAGTTAACTTTTGTGTTACCTACATCATCTCAAGTTTACAATTAAGATCATAGGACCAAGATAATGGTAGAAAGTTTATTGTTTATTTGTTATGAAGAACATAATTTCACATTTCTTGTTTATTGCAAGATACAATGCCAAKGGGTGAGCAAWMCTGTTCCTCGAGGGYCATTATCCTGCATGTTTTACTTGTTTCTCTGCTCCAACACACCTGCTTCACTGACTGAATTACCTCTTCAAGTTCTGCAGGAGCCTGTTAATCTACCATTCATTCAAATCAGGTTTTCATTTGTTTTGCATCCTTAAACCTGACGATGACAGAATGCTGTGCAGTTTATGCTTAAAACAAACAGGAAAGTGGACATTTGGTGGAGAAACTGAAGTTCCAGGTTCTTAAAAAAAGCTATATCAGATCATATTAAAAAATACAAAAAGAACTGAGAGATTAGTTATCCTTCAGTTGATCAATTACTGTGTGTCAAGTTCTTCTGATGTTTTTTGTCAACAGTAGTTCATCTTTTGAGTTTAGCAGCCTTCTTATGCCTGATTAATTCAGAGGTAACTGACTTAAACATTTATTTGAAAATGATCAGATACTGGATATTAATGAGTAAGAAAGCTATTGAAGATTTTAAAAAAAGCTCAAAACCACTTAGAATAAAAAATATAAAGAAATGAGGGATGACTTGAGACTTTTGCTCAGTAATGTAAATTAATTTAATATAAGAATTGGCAAAGATGGGAGAAGAAACCTTGGCTGCATTAACCAGCACAAAGGTTTCAGATTGAGCATTTCACTTCCTCTTGAAGGAAATCTGAATGACACAGCATAACATATTCTTTAAGCAGAAGTTTGAGTTGCCATTGTAGCAGCAGTTTAGAGAAGCCACCCTCATGTTTTAGCATGATAATGCCCTTGTGTGGGGTCTCTAACGAAATATTTTCCTCAACTACGTCCTAAAAAAGGCCAGCTTCAAATTGTGGTGAAAAGCATTTCTCAGAGTTGTTGAAGGCTGCTGGAGCGGCACGTTAGAGCCACTATATTAACAATGAAACAGTGGTGTGAAGTCCATATCTACCTGTGTGTAGGAGCATGTGCATCTAAAGACAAGAGTGCAGCAGCCTTTCAAAATAATGTGTATTTTTCGTGAAGAAAAAATGTGACCCATCACATCGAAACGAGGATTAAGTCTAAAAGTGGGATAAGGAGAAATAGGCAAATATAGTGTTTTGATTTAAACGCCTGCAAAAATTGCATTTTGTCAAAACATAATGAATAAATGCCTTATCAATGTATCATTTGAATGAACTGTCTAAAATACTGAAACAAAATTTTGAAGCACTTTTTTGAGCAGTAGCAACAAAAACACCTGATTTTGAGGAAAAACGCCTTAAAATTTTGAGATTTTTCCTGTAAGCTAGAAATATTTTTGTTTCTTTTCAGCTGGGAAATCACATTATTAAAAATATAATCTGAGGTTTCATCTTTATAAGGACATCAAAAATTCTTCGTTAAAATTACATAAAATTAGGCTTGAGACCAAATATTTATGTATTATCATAACCAACAAGACAAATTAAGTCATATTTATGGATTTACTTATATCAGAACGATCCAGGTATCAAAATATAGCATTTAAAACCAGGAATCTGAAAATGTAATGAGGTAATTTTGACCAAATTTAACTTGATTTTCATTTCAGTATGATGGGTCACAAATGGCAAGTTGAATAAGTTAAGTGTGGAGAAAGAATGAAAATGACAAAAAGTAGCAAGCAAAACTAAAAAAACAAAAACAAAACAAAAAAACAGCAATAAAATAAACTAAAAGGAAGCGAGTTAGAGATGGAAGCTCTCTCCGTTCTCCCTCTCCAACTCTCTCCACGGCTCACCTTTCCATCGACCCCTCATCATTGATTATCTGGGGCCCATTAGGGCCCATTGTTAAAAACAAATCATTAGGGCTGCTCGATAGGCTTAGAGCCTGGCGCTCCATTTGTCTGGCCTTAAATGGCACTAAGCTCACCAAACATGTGCAAGGCAAATGGGGGGTGGGGGGGTCACAAAGAAGTAAAGAGAAAGGTAGAAACTGAGGAAGTGGAAAACGTGGAGGCTTAAAACAGTGATGAAGAAAGTGAAGGAGAAGACGGAGCGAGGTGACGGAGAAAGATGAACCAACGCTTGGAGTAAGGAGATGGAAAAAGTGTGAGATAAGGGGGGGGGGGCAGGGAGTGACTGAGATAGAGGGAGGGAGGGTGCAAGCGTGGAGGGAGCCTCATCCATTTTAATGAGCTTCCTGTGTAAATGTGTTCCTGCGGAGAGGGAGCCGAAGGCGGC
>NW_013952536.1:59387-63797 GCF_001266775.1 Austrofundulus limnaeus
CACACACACACACACACACACACACACACACACACACACACACACACACACACACACACACACAGCCTGTGCTGTTGCAGGACAGGACCGCTGTCGCCATTCTGACAGGTCGCCACACACCAGTGAATTCCCCATGAGCCTGTGGCCTCACTGCAGGCAGAGACAAACAGAATCCAGTGATAGACTTCTGTGTGATTATGAGTCCACCTTGTATTCGTGAATCTGTCGTTTTTTTTTTTCAGTGTCTCACACAGAACTAGGTGACTGTTTGTCCCTCATCTTTTTATAGCATGTCAGTGGTTTACCAACAAAATGCACAGAGTGCAAAAATAAAACCACACACTTTGAGAAAGACAGACATGTTGCTTACACACACACACACACAAACACACAAACACACACACACACACACACACTCTCAGAGCAAAACGACTAATGTCTGCCACTCCTTCCTCAAAATTGCCGCCTGTAAAAGAGGAAAAGAGATGGAGGGAGGGAGCGGAGGGGAGTGTCAGACATGTTCTTTCTCTCCTCTCCTCTCCCTCTCTCACTCCCCGTGATTAGGCCTAATTATGGTGGCGCAGACGCCTGGCAGCCCCAGTCATGCAGCTTTAATTGACCGTTATTCATCTGCGGGCTAACGCTAAGCGAGGTGGTGCATGGAGGGGGAAAAAAAAAAAAGAAATATCAGAAGGAGATGGGGGTGGGGTGGGTGGGGGCGATGTGAGTTTGGAAGCCTTGGGTGGGGGTGGATGGGAGTTTTTGCAGAAGCCGTTGCGTAGTCTGRCGAAACTGCGTCGCGGGGCTAATTGCTAGCCCTGAGGGATTGGGCCAGGTGATTACACACTGGGCGGTGTAATTACATAAGCAGCGGCTAACGGGGGTCCGGGGTAGCAGCTCCAGGGTCACGCACCGCAGCCCTCACCTAAGATTAATTGGAGCTGCCACTGGAGTGCGAGGCACCGCCGGAGAGAGCGGTTATACGATTAGTATTAACATTTCAGAGGCAATCGATGAATACGCACACACAAAACTAACTCTACCACCCTGCCCCCCACACACACCCACCTCCATCCCATCTCCCTTCTTTTGTACAAGTTCCCTCTTCTCGTTCCTCATTTAGAGAGGCAGAAGACTTGCAGGCGCTAGCAAATCTGAACACAGTTTCAAAACAATATTTGCGGTTTCACGTGTCCCAGTGTCAAGTTTGACGTTGTTGTTTTCCTCAGCTTGTTTCCCATGTACGCTTTTGTTCGGTGGTAGACACACACAGCTGAGCGCTGATTGGTGTGATAGCAACTGAAGCAAGGAAGGACAAAAAAAACAGGATCAGAAGAGRAAGTGTGTGTTAGGAGTTAGAGGCTGAAACCAGAAAAGACTCTGTGGAGAGCTGCATCACAAACTGCTGCGTCACATTTTGACATGACACAGGGTCAACATTACATGCGTCTTATAACCTCATGATAAAGAGACAAACAAGTAGACAATAATTAACTTAAAAAATATGAGTGAAGAAAGTGAAAAATAGTAGAAAATACATAAAATGTGGGGGGGRAAATACACTGAATTGGAATAAAAGTTTAATCAGTGAATGAAATATATTTTTCTTAGGTCACAGAGAAGTATAGAAACTGAAGTAAAGAACTGAAAAAAAGATGGTTAAGACAGAACGAGAGGGAGAAAGGTGAGAGGCACCTTTCCCCTCAAAGAGGACAAAAGACGACGCCAATAATGGAGAGGCCTTTTCAGAAGCAGAGGTTGCAGGATGCTTCATCTTTTCAGAGACTGAGAGGGAGGGAGACAGAGAGGGGCGCTACAAAAAGGGAGAAAAGAGAGGAGGGATGAGTGTTAATTAGAAGGTCCTTCAGCCCGTGGCCCCGGTCAAGACGCAGGGGCCGCCCCAGCTGTCGGAGCATGACACACTGGCATTGTGCATTCAGCTCTCATTATGTGTGTGTGTGTGTGTGTGTGTGACTGCAGGGGAAGGAAAGGCTGCAGTCCAGGGTACAGTAATGGCCAGCGGCGCTTGCTGCGGCGTGACAAGACTGATGAGGCACTGAGGCGACACTGGGGCCTCTGGAGTGCCACAGATAAAAATACACCACATACACTGGTGTGGCAGCAAACACACACACWGAACAAGAGTTGAGATGTGCTGAGAACAGAAACTCTGCGAGGACAAAACTATTCCTGTAATGAATTTTCTGACTGAAACCAGCTTTTAACAGATGTCTTGTTTGTTTTTGTCTTTTTTTAGAGAATTGTCCCACCCTCCACCCCTCCTGTCCCCTCCGACCGCTCCACACATCGCCTTAGGACCTCACCTGCGGCCTCCGTTCCTGGGCTTGCCCTCCGCTCTTTGCCAGGCCCCCGGTGAGTGTTCAGTAACGCTGAGAGATAAACAAGCAGTACACCTCTGCCAGCAAAATACAACTTTCTATGGCTTTAATATATAAGGAAGGGATAAAAACTGACTTTTTATATTATTAAAAAGACTTTGTCAACAGTGATGCTAATATCTGGGTTCACGAACTCTAATGAGCCCAAAAGATTCCCCTGTAAGAACTACAACTAAAGCAAAATGTAGCAGACAAAGCCCAACACATTACTCTATATGACATTACATTATGCAGAGTTTTACATACAGGGACAGCTAACTAATCTTGTAAAAGGTCATGAGTTTAAAGAAACGAAAAAAATCTGACGCAAACATTTCTTTTTTTTAAGTTTTAGATGTAAAAGCTGAGCATCAGGGCAGAGCAGCTTTTAGAGCAGCAGTCTCCTTCCGACCTTTCTGTGTGGAGTTTATCTTCTTCTTGTGCACACATGGGTTTTCTCCAGGTCCTCTGGTTTCTTCCCACAGATCAAACACATCCACGTTAGGATCATTGGCAACTTTAAATTGTCCCTAGTTGTGCGTGAGAGTGGGAACGGTTGGTTGTTTCTGTGTGTCCCTGACTGTTGGAGATAGGCACTTGCTCAGTACAAATGTTTCAAAAGCTTGTTTGTACTCTTTATTTTAAAAGTAAAGTTGTCAAATGAATTAATGAAACTGAAAAATATTGTTGCTTTTTGCTAAATTAAAGCAAAAGTTGTTTTAAAATAAATTGTTAAATATATTTATTTTCCACCACCTTTAAGTTAATTTGTGTGTTTTCCTGTTGTTTCTTTAACAGGTTATGGTTTCCTCCAGCCAGCTCAAGCTGAAATCTTTGCTCGACAACAAGAGCTTTTAAGGAAGCAGAACCTGGCCAGGTGTGTGTTTAACTGCTCGCAGATTGTTGTGTAAGGGTTTGTTGTCACGTAGTTGTGTGGGGTTTTTACATTGAAGTTCCTGTGTGTCTCACTGCCTCAGACTGGAGATGTCAGCAGAGCTGCTGAGACAGAAGGAGTTGGAGAATCTTCACCAACAGCAGCAGCAGCATCGTTTGCTGGGCTCAGAGCCACTGGGGGCTCTGCCACCTGGCCTGCCCCCTGACCATCCTGCCCTGCGGAGTCTCCACGACATCCCAGAAGGACATCCTCTCCGCGAGGAGCTTGCCCGTCGCACGAATGCAATGCTTGTGCTTCGCCACGCCGCTGCCACGCCCCTTTTAACTCTCAACCAGCAGCAGCAGCAACCAGGGGCGTCCTCCACGCCCAAAGACCCTCAGGCGCAGAGTTCTACTGCCGGACCAGGTCCAGAGTCCAAAAAAATTCATCGCAGGGAACCTCCAACGCAGCTTCGTGTCGCATCTTACAGAGGAGGAAGAGAGGACCTAGGAAGTGTGGGAGACACGGAGGTGCACGACGAGGACACGAAAGACTCGGACAGCGAGACGGAGATGTGCGAGGAGAGGCGAGAGCAGCCCGGCAGCAAGCTCAGAGACGTAGAGCTGAGCAGGAGCAAAGAGACCGGCAGCGAGGCCAACAAGGAGGCTGCAGAGAGCTCGGGCAGGCTGAGTGCACCGTGTAGTTCAGCAGACACAGAGTCGCCCAGTCGGAACATTTTCACACCTGGGCTGGGCAAAGCTGATCTTAAATATCACCTGCCGCCTGGATTCATGCCACCGCTGCACGCTCTTCACGCTCAGACGCTGCCCTTCGCTTTCCCCTACGCCAGTCCTTACTTTCATGCGGGTGAGCGACTCACACAAGCACAAAGCTTAGCAGTGACACGTGAAACCCATTAGCGTCACGCCATGTGTGTGTCCCTGTGTGTGTGTGTCTGTGTGTCTCCAGTGTGGAGACCTTTACTTGTTAGGGGCCCTGCCTCTGACCCCAGTGTGACCCACAGGCACACCACTAGCACCACAGCCACGAGGGCAGAAAGGAGAGGAGAGGGGTGGGGTGGTTAGGTCACATGTCCACACACACACACACACACACACACACACACACACACACACACACACACACACACACACACAC
>NW_013952536.1:63860-71643 GCF_001266775.1 Austrofundulus limnaeus
CACACACACACACACACACACACACACACACACACACACACACACACACACACGGTTTTTCTATCTTTGTGGAGACTTTACATTGACTATTATTCGTTTTCCAGCCATTTCTATAGCCTAAGCCTGACCCTTTACTCCAAACCTACCCCTAACTTAATTTACACCTTGATCCTAAACCTGACCCCCCACACAAAATTAGCATCTGCACCTGTGGGGACCAGGCTTTGATCACCATAAGGAGCCTGTGTTTTTCAGGAAAATGGTCCCCACGATGTAGCAAAAACGTGTCCCCACACGCACACAAACACACGTGTCAACATGTGGATTCACAGCAGCAATTAGAAGATTTACTAGACTTTTCATGAGCATAAAAAAAGCTCATGTTGTGCAGCTGAAGAACAGATGATTGGAGTCCAGCCGGGTGGGCTAAATTATTAAGTTTACCTCATCGATAAATAGTTTAAACCATTAAAAGGAGAAAAATGTCCAAATAAAAACTTTGAAAGATATTCAGAAAATCTGAAGAACTATTGATCAAGACCACTTTAAAAGATTACAAGAAACTCTGACTCCCCAAAGAGAACCATATAAAAAAAGTGAACATTTGTTTTTAAGTTTTGCACAACGCTGTATGCCCCCCCCCCCATAACTGGTTCAGTGACTGGCATTTCTTAACATCTTTCAAATATAATGATCAAAACCACTCAGACCTACTGATCTGTTCGTTTCATTCATATAGATTTATGCACCTCATTGACTCAAAGTCCATCTCGCTCATGTCATTATTAAGAGTTCATTTCAAACACACCAGAGCTCAAGAATGACGGTTTTTAAACATAAAAAGCAACTTTATGCTCGGCCTGTGTATTGACACGTCATTTTCACCTGCTTGCCTCATTTTCAGGCTCTTTGGGAGGTCTTTTTATGGACGGGGAGGACTCGGCCTCATCCAACCCTGTGGAAGACATCAGCAAGTGGAGTGTGGAGGATGTGTGTGGCTTCATAAGCAGCCTGGCTGGATGTGCTGAATACGCACAGGTGAGAACACAGGAGGAGGAAAGAGAGAGGAGGGGGATGGAGGCCAGGGGCAGGTGGACTATTAATCATAGAAGAATAGTGCCAATGATATAAGATATGCAAAAATAAGTAATTTTAAGATAAAGGCAGGGGCTTGAACTGTTTGTCAGTTTGTGAGTTTAATGTGTGCTGCTGTATGAATGGTTGGGTTCAGAGTCTGATTGGTGGGCTTTGTTTGAATGACGTGTATGCATGTACAACTGGTGTTTATCAGATGTGTAAATATGTTCCCTATATGTGTGTCCCTTAAACATAATTCACAGAGAAGTTGTTTGATTTTTAAAAAGGAAAGTTTTTAGAATCCTAAAAGCATTTTTTCTTTGTAGATGTTTAAAAAATGACCGAATTCAAAGTGAGGTCATTCTTTACTAAAGTTATTCCAATGTAAGAAAAGTGGGACAACAAGTCTTATCCATCTTTCACACCAAACTTATTTTAATAACTTGGATAACTTTAGAAGAAAAATTGAAAACTATTTTAATACCTTTAAACAAATTTACATTTAGTTTCTGAAGGCAAGACGGTGACCTTTTCATCCCTCATTCCAGTGGTTCCCAACCCTTTTTCCTCAAAGCTCCAACCCTTTCTTACGTTCAAGCCAAGCTGATCACCCCATCACTCGCYAAGTACTCCCCACATCTCCCAAAGATGCGTTCAGCCTTTATCAATAGTTACAGACAAGGTTTTGGTAGGTTTGGTTAATTTCATTGATAAGAAAAGTACTCCAGTAAAAGTCATAAAACTGCCCACAATAACTGGGAAAGTAAAAGTACTTTTACACGCACTAAGAAATGAAGTGTTGAATTTACTTAAACTGGTTCCACTAAACCGAGTCGACTGAACTCCGATTATAGGAAACATCAGAGGTTTATAGTAACTAAGTTACTATAATTACTTTGTTACAGTACTTCAGTAGTTTTTTTTGAAGATTTGTGATTTAACTGATTATTTTAATACTGTAGCTACTTTTACTTTTATTTTGTTACATCTTAAAGCTAAAAATGATACTTTTACTTCTTTACTTTAAAATGTAACACTTAGTTACTCATTACAAAATTAAATCTGTTCAAACTCATCATGAAAGATGTTTCTGCACTCTTAAAAAGTGTTGAATTTACTCAATAAAATCAYGTTAACTGGCTCCACTAAGCCTAGTCAAGCTAAGAATATACGGTACATACTGTATATTGCTCAATTTACTCAATCTGGCTTAGTGGAACCAGTTTGGTTCAGTAAATTCAACAGTTTATTTCTTAGAGAGTGTGTAAAAGTACTTTTACTAAGTAAAGTTTTATTTATAAAGCGCCTTTCACAGAAATATATTATTTCCCAATTTTTGTGAACAATTTTATGACTTTTACTTGAGTAGTTTTCTCATCAGTGAAAAGTWTTTTTTTTTTTACCAAAGTCATATTCTGTTCATGTAATTTTACTTTTACTTATTTTTTTTCCAAGTACTTTATAGACCTCTGGGAACCAGTTGACATAACTGGGTTAAGTAAATTTAATGCTTAATGTTTTAGAGTGCACAAACAACTACTTGCATGATGAGTTCGATCATATTTAAATTTGTAACGTGTAACAAGGTGTTAAATTTTAAAGTAAAGAAGTAAAAATATTATTTTTATAGTAACAAAATGAAAGTTAAAGTCACGATTAAAAAATACTTGGTAAAATAACAAATTTCATAAAAAACTAACTTAAGTACTGTAACAGAGTAAATGTACTTTGTTATACACCTCAGATTAAAACAAAAAGTCTTTATTGGAAACACGTTAAAAGCCCATCAGACCGCTCTACCTGGGTGTGGAGATCAGCCGTACAGATAAACTATTCACGGCTCTGTAAGACTTTGGACTCGAGCCACTGTTTTGTTGCGTGTGAGTGAGTGTGTAGATTGTGTGTGCGTGCGTGCACACGTTGGGGCTGTGGCTGAAGCGGCTGTGTCTCTGCCAGGTGTTTCGGGAGCAGGCCATTGATGGAGACACATTACCGCTGCTCACTGAGGAGCATCTGCTCAACACCATGGGACTAAAGCTGGGGCCCGCACTCAAGATCCGCTCACAGGTACACACATCGCAGACCTGTGTGTGCGTTGGAACGGAAGTTTATGTGTTTGAATGTTTGGGGAAGAAAAAAAATTGATTAGTTTAGCGTAGCATAGCTAACTCCCCATAGCCTGCCCCTGCAAACTGCTGCCTCTTTTCTTCTTCTCTCTAAAATATAGTTGTTGTTTTTAATAAATGGATCCCTGACACAAAGCTCAGCGAGTTGTTCTGACACTCATGTGGTCTCATCTCCTCAGGTGGCGCGCCGCGTTGGCAGGCTTTTCTACATGACAGGATTCCCGCTGGCGCTCCCGTTTCCACCTTCTGCCATCCTGCGCCCCCCAGATCGGGATCGAGACCCCCAGACCACGCCATCTGACACACCCCTGCCCCTCTCTCTGTCCCTGCCGCACCGGCCCACCTCCACCAGCAGCGGCTCCTCTCCATACAGCGGCCCCACACCGGGGTGCTCCACCCCCAAACGGGAAAACGGCACCAGCTCCGTGGTGGTGGGACGATACGAGGCTAAAACCCCCTCGTAGGATCACGAGAGGGAGAGATCTGTAACGGRTGGGCCAAAGCGGGGTCACAATCGGACCACATTTACTAAACTCTCCTTTACCTTCAGACATTTTAACTTAAAACCATGGGAAATTATGACTGGRACAGGAGACTTTTGGACGGCCTTAGCAGCGGCTGGAGACGAGCAGAATCCAAAGAATCTGGGCTGGAAGGGAGAAACGTGAAGTGACAGAGGAACGGAGAAAGAGAGGGAAATAGAGACAGCTGGTCACCGACAGCCTGCCAAGAAAAAGAAGCAGAGCTCTGCCACAAATGCGACATTTTTGCAAATCAGACAGACGCTAGCGGAAACTCATCCTTCCTTCCTGAGCAGGAGGAAGCTCTCCTCAGTCACTTTCTTTCTCTCGTATCCATCTCTGACTGTGCTTACCCCCAAGCCCTGCAGAGCCCAGGAATAAAAAAAGAAAAGAAAGAAGCGATGTCTCTCCCTTCTTTTCCCTCCCTTCCTTCTTGACTATTTGCAGAGGCCAAACGGCAGTGTGGCGCTTTTCTTTTTTTATTTTGTATAAAGTCTGGAGTTGAAACACATGCTGAAGAGCACTGGATATGACCAGTTCCCTCTAATATCACTGCAACTATGCATTCCACTGTCCTGATACCAAAGAAGATACCGGACATGTGGAATTGGAACCATGATTCATAACGTGTCTGATTGTTTTTGTGTTAATTCTCAGAAAAATAAATCGGGTTCAGGKAAAGGGACTCACAGTGGACTCTATTTAATGATGTAGGTTTGATGCTCAAAACTATCAGAAAAGGAGGAATTTGTCATTGTACACTTGTGTTGACTACTGTCAGAGGTAGGATGAACATGCAGAATTGTACAGAATCACGCTTAAGATGAAAATATTCTGGTTACATACGTGGTACTTTCACTTTCTTTTTGTTAAATGTAGTTGCACGAATAAGAATTTCTTTACTGAAAAATGTGACTTGCTGAACTTTGGTGGTACTTTTGTTCCTAATTTTCTAAATAAAATTTAAAAAATGTAATATTACAAAAAAGAAATCTCAAATCTCAAATGCTACTCAAGCATATAAATATGAGGACAAAATTATTTATAGGACTTTTTGATGTAGTAGATAAAGCAGATTATGATATGTATTAGCCCTTAAGATGGAATCCAAAGATACTTTCACTTTGTTTTCTCTTGGTTGCAGGGAAAAGACAAGGCACAAAGCTCTTAATGCAAATGTTTTGAATTTCTTATGGATTTTTTTTAACTTTGCAAGCAATGAATTAAAATGCTCTTTAGATTTCCCTTCAAAAGTTTTGTTTTCATCCTATTTTTCTATTCACCACACAGGTGAAATAAATCCTACAGAATATTCTGTTTCCATTCTCTCTTGTGTTTGTGCTTTCATCTGAAAACCTGCAAAGGCACCCCCCCTTTTTTTCTCTTCTTCTCAGGTGTTTGTGGTTCTTCCGTAAGGAGGGGTGGGGGTGGGGGGAAGCGACCCAGGAGGGGCACAGTTTAGGTCAACACCAGCTGTTGGGAGTGTGAGGTTCAGCCGCAGGCCAAGGCCTTCCTGCCTCCTGTGGGGGCAAACCTGACCCTCCTCATACACCCACCTACACTCACACACACGCGCCCTCGCTCACCTCCCTTCTTCAAAGCAAGCTCTGAGGGGACTTCCCTTTGCTTTAAGCGAGCTTCAACGTCAGAATGTTCTAAATTCAGTGAAAACTACCACAGAAGCGCGACAAAAAAGTTGCTCAGATTAAAACATCCACTTGTGGTCTTTGAAATTATTAAATTAACGTTGTTGTGACCTTTAAAACAATAGATTTAGGGTTAGGCAGTGTGCGCTAAAACGCTGATTTGAACTCTATGCGTAAAATGCACTTGCGATTATTTTTAAAATTGCATGAAAAATTGGTAAACGTTTTTAAACCAGGCAGCTGGACTCAAATCATCAGRTACTCCTCGACTGGAAACATTTTAACATTATGGGGRCTTATAGAGCTGAACTCCTATATGGAACAATGTATGACACATTTGAGAGATTGCCCACCTCTATGTGCAGCGATTGTTTCCATCCTGCCCCCAAATGTCCTCGCTGGCAGATTCTGGCAAAGTTGCAGAGAAGTCGAGAAAGAAAGCCTTTAAAGCAGGAAAGCTGCGCCTTCGCGTGTGGAGACAGAGACTGAGAAGACAGTGGTGTGGGCAGGAGGTGGGTGAGGAGTTGGCACAGAAACAGGCCAGCCTGTGTTGCAGCTCGACCACCTGGGCAGAGTCTTGGCACAGCTTCAGACGACGCCCTGCCAGCCAGGCGCAGCTCTGCTGCCTCTGGGCTCAACAACCCGCCTCCCCGCACCCACCCTCCGGCCCGGCTCGGCCCAGCCAGCCTCGCAGATCCCACCTTCAAAGCCTGAAGGTAACCTCAGGTGTGCGCGTGAGCAGAAGACGCAAATTTCTTCTCCTTTTCAGGTCCACTCGTGTGCTAGTCTACAGGAATCATAAATAAAAGCTCCAKTAACAGACACAGTGTGGATTCTTCAAAAGTTTACCAGTTTCAAAGCTCCATGAAATACACCATAATCTTATTTGTGCTGTACACATGAAGTAAAATGTAAAATCACAGAGAAAAAAAAAAGTCCAAAAAATAACATGAATGTGAATGTTAAAAAGGGCAGAACAAATGGGAGGAATCCTAGTCTTCATCAGACAGCTGCAGGTCTTCAACCACATCCTCCTCTCCCTCTGCCAGCTTTATCAGAGCTGCAGAGGTCAGCGACTGAGGAGCCGTGGAGGCTTTTTCATCATCATCATCATCATCATCATCATCATCATCATCATCTTCCTCATCACCTAGAATACAAACAGGACAGACACTTAAAGACCAACCTCATAGGAATATCCTTAACTGGAAAATGTTTGATATAAAAACATCAAAAGATTATTACAGAAAATCCAGATTAAGTTATTAAACATGGTAAAAACATTACCTCCACTTCAAGCTACAGTACACACCTCACATTTTTGTAAATATTTCATACATTTTTCATGGAACTACACTGAAATCACAATGTAAAGTAGTCAGTATAACCTGTATAATTTACTTTCCCTTCAAAATAATAAAACAGCCATTAAATGYGTAAACMACTGGCAACAAAAGTGAAGGGTGTACTTGTGTCAGACACTATGTACTTAAAAAATACTAAGTAAACAAAGTTTTTTAGTGTCTAAACAACCGTTTKTATATTCATTGTCCCACTAAGACTGCGGAAGTAAAACTGGACCTTTAAAAACAAAATACCCAAATAAGTTTTAGAGATTAAACCCAAATTTAAATAAAATAAAATCTGTAAATTTCGGTCAGATATTTAATGCTACATCTAAAGTTACTTTAATGGTTAATTAATCTTTGTTAGTTTTTGATGCAGGTTTTTGTGAGGTTGTTGGTTTAGTTCTGATGGTTTACTGACCTGAGTCTCCTTCATCATCACTCATGTCAGACAAACCCTCCAGATCATCATCATCATCATCATCTGAAGCATCGTTGCTCTTTTTACCTGAGAAAAAAAAAGCAAGTAACAACCATCAAACCACACAGATTTGTGTCTAGCCTTTCTTATTTCAGATTAACTAAAGTTTGCGCTGGTGCTTCCATGACGTCTGAGGACTTTGGAGACATAGATATGTGGGCCAGGTATCAGAGGCAGCTGGAWGTGTCTATTTCCTCCTGAGATGGAACTGAGAGTCGATTACAGACGCCGCTGCCGCTGCTGCACAAACACCCATGACAGTTTACTGCCGGCAATTTCAGACATCTTCTGCTCTCGGCCTAAATATAGCAAATGAAGATAGCAGACAGGTTCCAGAGCTGCTGTGATGATGGCAGTCGGTGTGTGTGTTTGTGTAGAGAAGTTTGGAGTTTGTCTGAACTTGTGCTGCGCTATCCTCAAGAGAGTGTGTGTGTGCGCGTGTGTGTGTTTTCTAGCCAAAAGGACAACTGGGGTCCAGAAGCTTTGAAGTTAAGACGTGATGAGAGGCTGATGGCGTGATGGAGAGAGGTAAAGCACAGCTACTTCCTCTGTGTGTAACACTGCTCACACACACACACACACACAC
>NW_013952536.1:72300-82272 GCF_001266775.1 Austrofundulus limnaeus
GTGTGTGTGTGTGTGTGTGTGTGTGTGTGGGGAAAAGTGAACGAAGAGAGGAGGGTGGAGGAGTCGCTTGCCGGCAGCGGCGCATCCGTTTGTGGGGACTCTCCCTACAATGAAGTCCAGATGTGCTTTAAAAAAAAAAAAAAACAGCCGCCTTCTTTTTCCTCTGTGACCTTGCTGAGGCTTTTTTTTCAGCTTGGAGTACGTCCGAGTGTAAAGCTGTGAAGGAGCGGCAGCAGCTGCCTGCGACCTGAGGGTGACCCCGGGTGGACGAATCACGCAGGGGTTAAAGGATGAGGCCGACCGCTTCTGGTGGGCAGCGAACCAAAACGTCTGATAAGCTGAGATTTTCCCTTTAATTTCATTTGGGATTTAATTTTCATTTCCACAGAAACAGCTTGTGTGGGCATTTTTGGTAACTGCACCGCAGGTGATCCACCTCTTTGTAGCCAAATCTTTAAGTCGCCACACACACACACAAACAGCAAGAAAAAAAATATTTAAAAAAATCAACTGTCTTCACCTCAACTTTCCTTTTGCCCTGCTGTGACAGTATACAGCCCCCTAGAGGCCAAGATGGGGATATATCATCCCGAGCTGCTTTCTCACCCACAACCTTCAAAGCAGCAGTAAATGTATCATGTGAGTTAACTTACGTTTGATTTTGAGTCCTGTGTCATCATCGTCTGAGTCRCTGTCAGACTCAAACAGACCCTTGAATTCCTTCTTGTCCTCCGTTTTTTTCTCTTGGAACTTCTTCCGATTGATCTCCGGGAAGTTCAGGTCCTCCAGCTTTACAAAGCAGCACACACAAGCAAGTTACTTTTAATGGCTTCTGCGATGATCGTAACTGTCCTGCCAGTGAAATGTTCCACTATGCAGCACGACTGTTTGGTGATTAATAAAAAAAAAAAACGGTTTGAGATTCACAAAAGAGAATGCCAGAAGCAACTCTTGACAGCTGAGGCTATAGATGGGCTTTTAGCTGGATAATTACCCTTTCTTTGCCAGAAATCTCCAGCTGGATCTCCTTCTCCCGCAGCTTCTTCCACTGGCTGTGGTATCTGGTGAGGGGAGTCCCCTCCTGCTGGATCTGCTTCTCCCAGGCCGCCTGACAGAAAACACAGATGTAGATGAGCATCAACCTGACTGAATATCAAGAGTTTTTGCTGAATCTGTTAAATCCCAAAATAATCTGAATACCTTTAAAAAAAACTTCACAGAAACCAGAAGCAGACAAAAAAATGTGATGAGAGTAAAAATATACTGAAGATAAACAGATTGAACGAGATCTTAAAGGTCTGTGTGGATGATATTGATTAGCACCAATCAGATTATCTGACCAACAAATCCAATAGAGCAAACAGACTGCAGCTTCCTGCACCTGTTAGCCTCACACATTTACAACAATTTGTTGTGCAACTATTAAAGTAGACCTATCATGCTTTTAAAATCCTTCTTTTTTAGATTTAAATCATTCAGTTGAGGTTTATAAAAAGTGGAACTGCAACGCTTTGGTATGAATTCCTCCTTATAATTTAATTTAAAGATRTCTAAGCAGCACCAGGAGAGATTAAGTTAAACTTTTCTGCACTTCTAGAGACTCCAAGTCCACAACAAAATGTATTTTGATGACACRTCTCCTTTAACATTAGTGGACTCAAAGCGTCGAGCGTAGAATTTTAAAATAGAGCTACTTTTATTCAGAAATAAAAAAAGTTAGGTGTGTGAGCTCTCAGTGGGGCTGAGGRGGGACACAGGGGTCTGGGGGGCTGTCCACGCTCCTTCGCCTGCACTGACACCTCTACAGCTGCCATGATGCCAAGGAGGGGGATGCCATGGCGACAGCCTCCACTGAGCGGGGAGCTGAGGCGACAGGTGCTGGCGTGATTGAGTCCGTGCACACATACACACACATTGGTTAAATTCACATAAAGGCAATCCTCTTACATTTTGTCCTCAAACGCTCTAGAATATTAATCAGTGATAAACCTAAGTCACATAAAAACAAGTAGGTGTATGTGTGGACTGGTAGCATAATTACAGATCAGGAGATTACTATTGACTCACACACACTCACACACACACAACATCCTCATTAGGGCCCAATTTGCAGTCGATTGTCTGCTTGGCCATCCGTTCGACAACAAGGTCTGTGTGACGTAAATTATACCATCTATATCTGCCTGCGAGGGTCGGCCAGGTCCCTCTGCTCAAACAGGATGCAGTCCAGATCTGTGTGACCGTGCATGCTGAGCACGGCATAATTTAAGATCAAGAAAAGCAGCAGGAAATCATCTGCAAGCAGGTTAGTTGTTACCGACATCTATCTGTCTGACAGAATAAAATGCAAGGCAGTATAATTAAATGAACTTTGGACTGTAAACCACCTAAAAGTAAACAGATATATAAAAATTGGTAAACTTGTGCAGAAAAAAAATAACTTTCCTGTGAAGTGTTATTTTTTTCTGTGTAGCGCCGCCTGCTGTTTGGGAGGGGAACAGCACACAATGATGATCACTTTGAGCGCAACTCCAATATTTTTTTTATCACAACTAAATAACTCCGTGACATGATCAGAGTGCGGGCTCAATCCGCCTTTTAGCCAAGCTCAGAGTTTATACAGAAAATCATCCTTCATTAACCTGCAGCATCTTCTCTAACAGGATGAGAAAGTACCAATGATGTTAGAGGAGGATGAAGGTTTGATAAATTTGTATACATTTTTATAAATAATAAGCTTTATACAGTATATTTGTATTCTAAATGAACATTAATGCTAACAAAAATATTAAATAATTAATAATAATGATGATTCTGATGATGACAATAAACAAACAGCTCTGTTATTGGAATAGTATCGGTACTGGAAGATATCCAAATACAGGTTCGGAAGTGAAAAAAAAAACAAACCCATTGCATTCCTAATTACTAAAGTAATGACAGTTCAACACCACTGACAGTGGATGGATGAAGGGTGGGGAACAGATTGATATTTAAACAGATTTTACTGAACCAAACTGCACTTTAACTTACACTTGTTTGCTGTTGGACAACTTAACAGAACTCAGATTGAAAACTAAACGTGAAATAAAACCACCTAAATTAAAAAGTTTATCATAAACTACTGACACTGATCTCGATTTAGTTTTTAGAAACATTATCAGTTTTTGAGTTGTGAAAAGGTTAATATAGCATGTAAATGCTTTAAAGCTAAGCTAATTGCTCTTCTGTAGGAAAATAACTTCAAGCTTAAAACAAAGAGAATATAAAATTGCAACTAAGCAGACAAGTAAGATTCATTGCRGCATAAATGTTGCTACAATATTTCTACATTATTCTGGTCTTTCATGTGTCATATGAACATCAAGAYGAGAACTAACCTCTGAAGTAACACGTTTTATCAATATCAGTTGGGTTGAAGCCGTTTTAAATGTGGGTGAAACACAGGTGGCAGGTGGCTACCCATGTTGTTACCAAGGAAAAGAAACATTAATAACTCTGCTGTGATTGAAACTGGTGAATTAAAATCAATTCGAGTTACATAACCCAAGTCAGAACAGACTGAGCTGGGGGTTCGGATGCGGGGGCTCGTGCACGTGCGCTATGATGCAGTGTACTTGGCATCTGAAAATACATTTCCTCAAAGGTATTTTTAATCTGAAAADAGCTTCACTGAGTGAGAACTAATGTTGAGAGCTCAGGAGGTAGGTTTCACTTTCACTTTGACCCGAGAGCCTGCAGGAGTCATGGGCGGGGTGTGTGTGGAGGGGGTGAGCTCTGCCATGAGGAAGTTCAGCTTAAAGACACGTCCCAGGGGTGTTTCTGGTACCAAAATGCGTTTCTGCTCCCCACCTGTCGTTTTGCTCCTCAGCATGGCTGCCTACAAACGCTGCAGGATTTCTCAGACATGCATGAATGAGTCAAAGCAAGGCTTTGGGCATGTTTTTTTATGAGAGTATAACATTATAACATGATATAAAACTCAAAAAAGTTGATTTTACATGATATTGGCCCTTTAAAGACAACAGAGACCATGGTGACTTTTGTTTGTAAAGATTTGCACTTCTTGTAGGTTGTAGCGAAAACGAAGCGGGGTTTGACAAACAGCTCGTTAGGTACTCAAACTAAACTACAGTATGTAAACATCTGACTGAAAATGTTCTCCACACTGCATGTTTAAATGTCTTAAAGACGACATTTTAACAAAATCGTTTAGTTACCAATATTATTATTTTTAAACTTTAAGAAACGTCTTAATGAAATCCACAGTGATGGAATTTTGTAGTTGTTTTAATAAGTTATATGTATTACGGTTTAATATTTTTTTATTGAACATAAGAGAAGGTAACAGAAACATTACAAATATACAGTTTTCATACGCTAAAAAGGATTGGGCAGAAGTATATTTATATTAGCCCAGCTCTTCTCTTGCAGCCTTATTCCCATCATGTCTTATTTATCAAAATAATTATCAATTACTTAAAAATGAATGCATCCAACAACACTGTCACCTGCACTTCTTTTTTACTTTAAAACCTTTCTTGACAGTTTTCCTTCAAGATTAAACAGTTCAATTTAAAAGTTTGTCCTTAAAACCTGTTGTTTATGTTGAAGAAAAAATGGTGATAATAAAATAAACATTTTCATTGAATCAAATTGAAATGAATCGAATCGTGATTAATCGATTCAGAACTTTATGAATCGAAATCAAATTGATTTAGAGAATTGGCCATGGTACCTATAACCCCACTCTCAAGATTTTGTAAAATAAAAAAAAAATTTTAAGAGAAAAGAAGATATTCAGGTTTTCATCAATCTGTTGGCAAAGTAAAAACAACATTAAACTTCTCAGTTTTCTTACAAAAAGCACCTTGAACTTGAAATGACTGCATAAAACATGGCAACCGTGGGTGGAAGCAGCTGAAAATGTGTTTTCTGCAAGTTTAAACTTTTCGAGCAGGCAGAGTTAAACTTCTAAGGGTTTCTTTGTATGACATTACCATGCTTGGTTGTTATCAACTCAAGAAAAACAACTTTTATTTTATCTGAGAAAACATGTCTGCTGAACAGCTGCAAGGTCTTTAACATATAAATTACGTTTTTACACAGCTATCGGTAATCTTTTTATTTTATTACACATTTCTGGTTAAATTTCTGTTTTAGTGATCCAATAAAAAAAAAAAAAACTAGCTTATTTAAATAGTTGCACCTACCACAAACGATGCATTTTGACAGGTTTCAATTTTTTGGCTTACATGTGCAGGGGAAAAAAACGTATTTTCTAAATTTTTTTTTGTTTAAGCTTAATAAAAACTTAATTAAAAATATAAATAAAATACTATAAACAAGCCACTGTCCGTCACACCACCTTTCACTCACCACAGCTGCAGAATCAGCCACTCCAAAGGTAGCTTTCTGTCTCCGTCCTTCGATAAAGCGACTGTTCTCCTGTATCTTTTCCAACAGCTGGCGCACTGGCTTGGAGTAATTGGCCACTTTGCATTCCTTCAGGAAAGCTTTCAGCTGCAGGGACATGGAAAAGAAGCATAGGTAAAAAAAAGAAAAAAAAAAACAACCAGCAAAAGAAGATGATCCAATAGTTTTTCTCATGAGATGCATTCAGGCGGACAGTTTGTGTTTGTTTCCCCCTGAGGACAGTAGATTCAGGCTCACAGATCCAGGACATAAACTGTTATAGATGTTTGCTGCCACCGTTTCCTCTCACTGAATCTGTTTTACTCTCTTACTTTGTATTTGTTTTAAGTGAGTCTGCAGACAAGCTGAGTGTAAACACACTTTACCTGGATAACGGTGGGCAGGACGAGCTCAGGGAAGCCGATGGAGTTGGCCTGGGTGTGACAGTACCCCAGGATCAAGTCGTACAGCTGATCAATCAGCCCGTCCTGATGTGAAACAGAGACGCAGAGTTTACACTTTAAAAAATGATAACAGTCAGAGGACTGATGCATTAATCAATGAACGATTCTTAACTTGACTGGTTTATCAGGTGACCATTTGAGCTGACACTCTTTGTATTTTTTTTTTAATTGTGCACCACAGGAAAGTGGCTTTTCAAACTAGTGCATCACATCCACACCAGCTTTTTGTAAAATTTACAATAAAGCTGTCCCAGTACCAGTACTTGCATCAGTACCAATATTGGTACTGGGACGCCACTAACCTATAATATGTTTATAACTTAAGAGGTAAAGGAAGTAAAAGAGGTGTTAAAGGTGACTGAAAGGAAACATTTTTTTCTTTAGTGGAAATACAAAAACAGCAACACTTCTGTTCACTCATTTAAATATTTAAGGGACAGATTCATCAGTTCGCTTCAACTGGCCAGAGAAAACTCAACTAAACCTATCAGATTAATTTAAGTTTAAATTAAAAACTAAAAAGAAGAAAAATGGCAGCTCAGTTCAACCAACCAGGGCTGTTGTGAGTTCATGTGGCAGCTGCTAAGGTGACAGCAGTGAGAACAGTCCCAGCGAGCCAAGTGCACGGGGGATAATCCTAGAGAGCCGTGCTGCAATCCTCTTGGCTGCGCCACTGAGCTTGGCGACTCACAGACAGTTTTAGAGACCTGACGAGGGGCCGTCAGCGCTGCCCTCAATCCCCTTATGCACCAGCTAAGTGAAGCACTCATCTGATCAGCCGCTTTGTCTCAGAGCACCGCAGACACAAACAGAAGTAAACACTGTCTCCTCGATCCCAGTTGCTCACCTTGTAGGCTTTTTCCATCAGGTTGACTTTGTTCAGTTTCAGGATGACAGCGAAGTTGATGGGTTTCTTACTCATTCGGCCTGGTTTTTTGTTGAAGTCTACCTGCTGGAAAATCTATGAAACAAACGCAGAAACCACAAACACTGAAATGTGATCCAAATGGTAGGAAAAATRCATTTTTAAAAAAGAATATAATACATGGAGCTACTACCAGACAACTATTAAAACATGTTTATTTATGACTTTGTTTTAAGACTAGACTTTAAAAATAAATTACTTGTTTGGATGTCATACCATCTTCAAATCAAGATACTGAGTATGTTCATAAATGTTTTATTTGACCAACTAATAAAAATAAGTTCTGCAGCCAACCATCAACCTGGGACTCATCAGGAAAAAAACAAAATGTTGGATGTTCTGTGATATCTCATGTAATATCAGGATATTTTACATGATCTGTTAGCAATTGGAGTATGTGTTGTGAACAACTTCCAGCCACCACCACATCAAARTTTATCCCAAAATCTGTCAAATTTATTGAGATCTTCGTGTTAACTAAGGTTTGATTATCTGTGGCGGTTATCCTTCAAAAATTAATCAGTTGTGGATGTAAATCCAGTATTTATTTTCTGCAAGTTTTATCACAATCTGTTGAGTAAATCGTTAAATTTGACAGTACAGACAAACACATGCCCACACAAACAAAGACAAACAATATTGCTTTACTTTCGCAGGTAATAAATTCTTTTTAATTACCGTATTTATTCAAATACAATACATAAAATTAAATCCATAAACTCATCCATAAAGTTGGGGGGTAGTACTATACTCGGATAAATATTTTTACTTATGTATTTTAACTGAAATATCGGCTTCATTCACAAAATTATTGAGTCTGGAAATGAGACCGCGTCGTAAAAAGCAGTTGAAACAAGCTTACCCGACACGCCTCCATGCTTCAGAGTGAGATAATAACAGATCTAGGTAGGCGACATGATGTAAAAAAAAATGGGGGGGGGGGGGGGGRGTTYTGCACCTTAGTARTGATAACGAACTAATGACATTAGCGTGTGACCGAGCCGCTGCTGGAACAACAACAAACACTTGTTCGTCTGTAACGGCGGCCATCTACCGGTGTTCTGAAAAAGTTTGTATCCCTGAAAAAAAACGTTTCCCCACCAGAGTGGGTGCTCGCGAGTAGGAAGTAATCTGCTTTTCCCCTTGAAGATGGCCCAAATCTCATGTGAAGTCTCTGACTTTTGTGTTGGYGCATCCTGGTGGACTATGTGTAAAATGCCAGAATTCATATTATGCTGCTACAGCTGACATATATTTGTTGTCAAAATACTTTTTAGTACATATGTTGTTAAAATAAAATGAACAGTCCAATGATCATTTTACTGATATGTAGGGCTGTCACAAACGATTATTTTTAAAATTGATTAATCACCGATTATTTTTTCGATTAGTCGACTAATCGGATCATCGCGCCAGAATGCAGCTGCTATTATATAACCATCATTAGATTTTAGCTATATGCTAACTAAAAATAATTGCTGTGGAAGGCAAGATCTTCTCTGCGGATATTGCACAGGTTTCTCTTTCATTTTCTTAAAATGATCCCACACTTTTGAGCTCCGTTGCTGGGTAGCCATGATACCAGAGCCTGTCTGTATAATGTCTTGTGACGTCCACGGCCTACCCCAGTTACCACTACTGTGCATGTGTGTCAAGGACAGAAAGGCAGATGTGGCAGTGGAAGGTGTCAAAGCAGTTTGGAGAGAAAAACAAAGTGAAGAACAAAAAAAAAAAAARAAAATGATTAATCGATTATTAAATTAGTCATCGATTATTTTGATAATCGATTAGTCGTCGACCAAACGACTAATCGTGGCAGCCCTACTGATATGTATAAAGACTGCAAAGGCTGAAAAATCTTGAAGTCTGTATGAAATTTTAGGTAGTTTAAGGATTTAATTTTTTATGCTTTTTAAGCTAAAAAAAGGGGGGGGGTCATCTTTTGCAAGCGATCGTATTATACTTGAATAAATAGGGTAGGTGTGCACTGATAAATCGGCCGATCGATTTATCAGCAACRATTTCCTTAATTTTGCTAGATTGGAGATCGGACAATTCAAACGTCTAAAATCAGCCACTGTCCCCTTTTGCTCTGCTGTGAGCCCTAATGCACAGTTACAAGTTTGTACTGCTTCAATTGTTCAATAAAAAAAAAGGTCCCCGTGAAACAGTTCCTTGGAGGGTGCAACGTAACGTTCCATGTGTTCAGGCTATTTAAATTGATATGTCAGTGTTCAGAAAATTCATATCATAACAAAAATAAAAGCCTGTTTTCGGTATGAACCGGTATACCACCCAGCACTATATTAAACGTGTACTGTGTTCTTAAATATTTGACAGTGTCATTTATTTAGAAACACTAGTATCGACCAGAAATCGGAATCACCAGATCAGACTGTTTAAAGATCTGTGATCAGCAGAAATCGGTGCACAACTATTTTTAATTATTTTGTGAAGTTGCATTTTAGATGAAGTAAACAGGAAATCTAAATCTCACTCCGTCTAAAGACGTTTTCTTGGCTTTATGCGGACTGGGTTTTGGCACTTGCCATTCAACAGATCTCATTTAAAACTGCAGTGTTACCGAGAAAACACATTTTATCTCAAGTCTGTGAAAGTACATTCTAGTCAATGTGTGGGCTATTTGTCTACAAGCTTCAGCTTTCACATCTGCCCACAGTATGCAAGTGAAATTCTGTTTAGTATATGTGTACCAAGCTATTTCTGACTCCGTGTGTGTCTTTGCGTGCGTGTTTGTGTATTTGTGTGTGAGGTCGTTAATGTTCAGTGTGCGCGCAGCAGAGCAACGCTCCTGGCCGGTGCTGTCTGTACAAACATAGGATGTGGTGGCGGTCTGCGGGGGAGCCAGGGGGAAGTGGGAAGGCATGGGCCAACCCTGGTGCGATTGTACACACACAAACATGCACAGCTACTGAAGCAGGAAGCTCCAAATCATACACCCCCCTCGGAGATACGAGAACACACACAGGCACACAGGAGGGGTGGGGGGTGCTTCTGCTGCTCTAATTAAAACAGTAGCAGCGTACCTCAGCCTGCCTCTAACAAGAGGGGAACAGTAAGGGAGAAAAAACACAGGAAGTGTTGTGCGTCACAAATAAACACAGCTTGCTGTTGGGGGTTCGGAGGTGGGGGCTTAGAGAGTGCGGG
>NW_013952536.1:82547-106213 GCF_001266775.1 Austrofundulus limnaeus
CACACACACACACACACACACACACACACAGCACTGACCACTCCCCATGGGCCGAGGTTGCTGCTGTCGCCAACACGCTGCTGCTTTACAGAAAACCACAACAAAGCCTCACGGCATGCGCTAACACTCGCACACRTTCCTACGCAAGCTAGAGAAGCAGGCGGAACCACGTGATTAGCACCTGACCCGGAGACAACATTGTCAGTTGGGGACCTGTGATTGGTCTGATAACAAAAAGGTGGCTCTGCACCTCCACACGTTTCCTCCTGAGCTCCTTCGGTTGTAGCCGTTGAGACCAAAATGCATTTCACTTGCCACTGATGTTTTTCCACAGCAAACCACTGGCGGAAGATTTCATCACCTCCACCTTTTCACTGTTTCCACTTGAGGCAAAGACAACTTAACTGACAGATTGTTTAGTTCGTTTTAAATAATWTGAGTCTTTAAGTTTTATTTAGACSTCAGCATCTTCAGATTATGCTGCTGAAAACTGGACTGGTTCTGTTCAAACTGCAMAGGTCCTGTAACGGTGTGGATGGAGGTTTATGGGGGTGCCGTGGGGTCTTACCTCCAAGAGGAAAGGCAGAACAGGCACAAAGGTGTTGGTGCTGCCAGAGAGCAGGGTGAGGGCTCTGCAGCAGTGCATCCTCAGAGGGTAAAACTTTGCTGTAGGCACCAGCCTGAAAATTAARAAATAATATCGGTAAATGTCTCCACCTGCTGGTGGTGAAATGTACAACAGTTTTCACACATTTTGTTCTCAGCAAGATYTGACTTCAAATTAATATTATTTAAACAATTTCTGAAAATAAATTCTGAATTTACTTTTTCCTGGTGCTGTGGGGATATCTTTATATGTTGTTTGAGTCATACTTCTCAACCCATTCAGTTTTCTCTATTTTCTATGACGTTTTCTGAACTATTACATCAAATTTTTTACAACTACAATTGTCACTTACATCCTCCTCTGGCTCTGGGTCAGACTCTGGCTCCAACATGTAAGGTTGGATTAAGGCTGTGTGGTATATGCGGTAGATGGTAGAAACGGTATGAAGTTGGCCTACGGTAGAAATTTATACTCTACCATCCTATCGTCATTACGTCATCGCACCTGTATGAACAGGGCTGCGAGTGCAGACAACTGAGCAGGAGTTCGAAATATAATGAAGAAATTCTAGCGTTTTAAAACACGTGTAGAGAGAATAAATCCTCAAAATTTCCTCCTCCCGCTGTAGAAAAGTTACGTCGTGTCGCAGGATCATTTCCTCCCTCTCCTCTCGCTGCACGTTGTGCAGAGCAAAGCTTTAACAACTATGGTTTTTCACACCAAATTTTCAGAGAAAAAAATAGTTTTTTTATGTTTGTTACACACAGAGATTATTAAAAAAAAGACATGGATGTTCGTTCAGTCATAAATCCATCTTGCTAATGTAAAGTCGGCTTCCACTCTGATGATGAAGATGAGCGCGCAGCAGAGCAGAAGCTGATACGTTCAGCAGGCAGAAGCTCATTGTTTGGCAGGCAGATATTAAAGCAAAAATGTTGGGTTTAATTAAGATTACAGTTTTCTGCAAAGAAATGCTCTAAAAATTATATTTTAACTTTTTATGATAATTCTCCACAGCGATATATACAGTTACCGTGAAAGGGTTCAATTTATACCGTGATATGAATTTGAGGTCATACCGCCCARCCCTAGGCTGGATGAACAAGTCTTCTGTTGTTGACATCTATTAATTAATCTGTAAATAAAATTACAGATATAAATAAATAAAGGTTTCTGCACCTCTATAGAGTCGTAAACCCTTCTATCAAACCAGGATGGACCAGTCTTGAAGCTTGGGGGCGGGACTGTTAAGTGGCTCCTTTGGATTTAAAGAGACAGCCTCAAAATTAGTTAATCTGAAATGCACCTCAGAAAAGGGCTGAAAGAGGGGCTTGYGGARTTAGAATAAAGGGGAATTCAGACCAAATCATTGCAGTTCCAYTTATATGGACCCCAACTGAATGATTTAAAGAGGCAATAGTATGTGTTTCTCAGGCATATTTTTAAATTCTATACCACAATAAAATTAACTATGTCACATTCAGTTATTAAAATGCTGTGTATATATTTCAAGAGAAATCAAACTTGACTTCTCATCATATCCWTTTCTAAATGCCTTGAAATTGGCCTGTCTCTTTAAGAACCTCCTTCCACTTCTGTCCTGCCCATTTCAGCATGGGCCGTGTGTGTGTGTGTGTGCTCTGTGATGAGGAAGCTCAGCTTGGAGACACAGCCCAGAGGAGGAGCTGATCCCAAAAGGTGGTTCTGGTCTCAATCAGTCGTTTTTGCTCCCCTGCCTGGCTGCCTCAGGACTATGGGAYAAATCTTGTGCCAGCAGGAATTGAATTTGAATTGCTCAGATTGAATGTGTGCATAATGATGATGCATTATTGCAGTGATTAATTTTATCTATAGAAAATGTTACATTTACATCACATCATGGATCAGTCAGCAGCAGCATCTGATCAATATGTGATCCATGATGTGATGTAAATGTAACATCTTCTACATGTAGGTAAAATTAATCAATGCAATAAAATAACTTGTTTTTGTCACTTTTACGGTGGATTGCATCAACTCAGTTACATACAGAAGTGAAACTTCACCAAAGTGAAACTTATATCTGTGGATCTGTGATTACTCTGGCTGACTTTCTCAAGGACCAGGATGTGACACAAAAATCTGAATTTTGGAACTGAAATTGAAAGTAGTCAAACTGAATTTTTAATAGACCAAAATACAGTTTCAAAACAAATTAATTCAGATACAAAACTTTAAATTCAGTTTCAAATCATTAAATTCAGTTTCAGTTTAGTAAAATTCATTTTCAAACCAATGCATTCAATTTCAAATTATGCACATTCAGATTCAATTCCTGCTGGCCCAAGATTTATCTACAGGATTTCTCAAACATGCATGAATGAGTCAAAAGCATATGTTGACTTTCATGTTGTTAGACATTACAATTTCCCATTAGTCACTGAATGCRCAATCAGGCAGAAAAGCATTCTGCCTCTACAAAACTAAACATTGACTGAATCGTAGTAAAGCCTGGGGCTTTAGCACTGTCTCACTCCTGCAGGGTTTTAGTTGTTTCAAGCTTGTGTTACTGGTTATTGTTTATCTAAAGCCTCAGGTAAAATCTTAAAGAGTAACTTGTTCTGCTTTAGTTATGATTTAAAATAAGGCATTATCTAAACAACAAGCTGTACAAAGTGCCCATGGCTAAAGTGCAAAGAAGGGAAATGTAAGTATTTGTGACATACATTCCCAGTATTGTTTTATTACCTTGGTTTGTGGTGAAGTTAAATAACACATGTGCCACATGCAGAGATTATAAAGTTATTTGTTTAAACATGTATGCAAAGTAGTTTGAAGCTGTAAGATCCACCTTATAAAAATAAAAAATAACACAATCAGAGGGCTTAAATGTAAGGGTAAAGTGGAGTTAAGTGGCTCAATCTACCCCCAACCTGCTGAAAGAAGCCTTTAGAAACAGGGCTTAAAATGTGTTATGTAAATGTGTTCCTTAAATCAGGGTCTATACACTTTTACCCACAGTAAAGTTCAAGCACTTTTCAAGCATTTTTAAGGTAAATTATCAAACTTTTCCAGCATTAAACTTCAGAGCAGTCTGTACCTTCGTGCATCTTTCTCCATTGAACTTTATAACTACAGCACACCTGTGTGAACAAACTAAATTACTGTGTAACTGACTAACATTCTGCATTATTTAGTATTAATATTAAATAGACATAGAGGAAATCAGAGGCACACATGACAAAAACAGCTCCTTTTTTGTAATTAAACCATTAGTTAACCACCTTTACCGGCATTTTCAGTAAGAATGTTTTGTTGTTGCACATTTTAAAGTACAGCAGATGACATAAAACCTAGCTCCATCCATCCTTCAAATTTACAATTTACCTGCAAAGTTGTAAGCTAACTTAAATTAAAGATTCCCTCCCACTACTCTGGCTTGCCTTTTCATCCATCACAAAAAGTTGCAGGTCCTTCTTGCATACTTTGCAGGAAGCTACTTGAGGATTTGGTCCTCATTTCAATCATGTTTTGTATCTAGTGTTTTTAAGCCAGCAGTCATTAAAACAGGCACCGCCTGATATGCTGTTTACTCCCCCTCACTAGAGACACGTTTGTGACTAGCAAGACAGTTACATGCTCAAAGTACGCCTGCTTCATAGCTATGCCAGAAGACGGTTTATCAGCTGGTATTTTCATCAGGTGAGCACTACTGCTCACACACTGGTGTTACGAAAAGGAGCAAACACACTGAGCAGCAGCGAGGCTTTCTGAGAGTTCATTAAAAGGCAGAATGATTGCTTGTAATTTTCTGCCTTTAGCATAAAAATATCGAATTGAGGTTTTTAATCAAAGAGTGCTCTTCATTACAAAACTGCACAGTTAGAATATCAAGCACTTTCAAGGACTTTATACAGAAATTAAGCACTTTCCAAACCTTAAAAACACTTTGCTAATTTTCTAACATTTCAAGGATTTTAAATTGTTAAATATTTTCACAAAAAAAGCCCTCAGAAAACTGTCAACGAGAAGAAAAAGTGCACCAAACATGATATAAACTACATCCAGTTTAACCCAGAATGTGTTGCATTGGATACAAACTGCAGGCACACAGATGAAACATTAATTATGACGTACATTATATTTTAATAACTGGTGATTACTTACAGACACATATTACTGTACCTAGATTTACTGCACTCGTACTTTTACCTACCGTATTTCAGACAAATTACATTTTAATTATAATTTTTATGGTTTGTTTTTACCATCTGTGCAAAATGTGTCAAACTTCTGAAGTTAATTTGTTTTTACTTAATTTGGTCAAGACTGACACTGTAGAATCAAATCACTCCAGTTTAAAGTAAAAGAGTGAGGACTGAATGGATCTGTAACACTTTTTTTTCTTTTTAACTAAATGAGTCTTATACAGTAATTTCTACAATCTGAAATTATTTGGACTGAGTAAATGAACTCTGGACCAATTTTTCTTTTTTACTGTAATATAAAATATGCTAATAGCAGCAAAAAACGAAGGGGGAAAAAGGATTAATAAGCACCTGGGCGTTTTTATGGAAGATTCAAAAACATTATCAAACACTTACTGAAGCTAAAATAAAAATAAAATCTTTTAGACTTACTTGATGGTGCCAATTATGATTTGGCAGAGTGGATAGATCAGAGGTTGGAGAACATCACTGGGGTACAGGGTGCTGAGGACACGACACCACAGGTACAGACAGTGCACATACTGCCAGTTATACACCGACTGGTTGGTGTCCTGAGGAGAAAAACAATGATTAAAAAAAGTCTAACAAGTTTGCTTTAAAAAAATAACAATTGTGCTGTCCTATGGAAAGAACAAAATGTAGAGCCATGTTATTCAAACAGCTGAATTTATTTAGTATTGGCAAATTTTTAGACTTCAGTCTGAGAGTACTAAATTGGCTCACTAATAAAAATCGGTGTAATGAACATTCCCAGGTGATTTGATCGAAGTGTAATGCTTTTTGTGAATAATTTAAAAGTTGTCCATTTGTGTGAGAACAGAAACGTGAACAAACCAACCTTTTTCTTCATGGTCATGGCGTTTCTGAGGTGAATGGCCAGCTGTCGAATGTAGATAAAGGCGTGCTGATAGGTGACCTGCGTGTCCAAAGAGTACACTTCTGTCAAAGTTCTCTGCATGAAGTTGATCATGGGGAGTACATTGGGAGAAGTGAACTTGCAGTTTTGCACGTAGGAAATGTACATTTGCTGCAAAAAGAAAAGAAATCCATCAATTAAGAAGACGATTTAGAATTTGACATCCCATTTTTTTCAGGGCATGCCTCTGTTTACCTTTAAAATAGGGTTGAGATATGCTTCCTGTTTGTGTCTGCAGATTTTGTTGAGGGCCAAAAAGGAAAGAACCCGATTTGTTTCCTCCCCCGTGCTCCAACGATTCAATAGTTGCTAAACACAAAACAGAAAAGTCAAAATGACGAGGAGCTTCGAATAAGAACATCTCAATCTATCCTGAAACTTTGGGTGTTTAAGCTTTACCTTGATAAGGTGACGACACTGTTTGGGCAGACAAAGGTAGTAGGGGATAAGCTGGTTGATGTGCTGCAGAACTGCAGAGATGACTGTTGATTCTGTTAGACAGGACAACAGCTGCAGAAGACACCATAAAAAATACAGGAATGTTTATCAAACACAAAACCAATGAAATATTAGCAAATCAACTTAAGATGGAAAAGGCACAAAAAATAACTAACCTGAACCACTCCGGTTAGATACATCTTTATGTCAGTTTGATTTTTCTGCCATTTTGAGCTCGATGAAGGGAGCAACAATCTGAGAACAACAAAAGTGAGAAATTAATTTGAGCCTAAAAGGATTTTTCTTTGAAACTATCAGAAAGTTCAGCAGATGTATTTCTGACTTCATACTTTTTCTGGTCTTTGCTTGGCTTCAGGTTGAGTATCTTTTGCAGGGCCACATAAATATCTTTGATACAGAACAGGACCAAAGCATTGAAGACTGTAAAGATTAAAAATAAACACAGTATTAATGGATTTTCAACAGAATTACTTGTATATTAAGCATTGTTTAAATTTGTTTATTGTCTGGACTACGTATCTGGTGCAATGCATCAAATGTTTTAATAACATGCTGTCTTATTTAGACCCTGGACATTCGTGCCCCCATGTTTGTCGTGTGTGTGTGTGTTAGTCCGGACGGATGTTCTAAACTGCAAATTTCGTGCTGCACTGCATCTTGATGTTGTGTGAATGACAATAAACGATTCTGATTCTTTAAATAAAATGAATCAATCAATTATATAATTTTTTTAAATGCTTTAGGACACCCCCATAGTGCAAAAAAATAAATAAAAAATAAAAAAACTCAAATATTTGAAGCAAATTTCTGTGATAATAAAAATAATGTTCATAATACAGCATGTAATAAACCTGTCAGAATAATTTCATAATAAAGAACGTTTGCAGATAAAGCAGCATTTTTGTTAGCACCAGTGCTGTTGTGTTGTAGGTTTCATTATTGGCTAAAAACAAATAAAACAATAACTTGACAACAAATAGTTTTTGTCCTTAGGGTTCTTTTCTAGACTGTAAACAATTCCTAAATTCTCATATTAAAGTAGACTTAAAATCATTTCATTTTAGACAGAAATTTTAACACAGTTTGACAAATAATCTCCATCTTAATGAACCAAACTAAAAACATAGATTTACTGTAGGTGTCGACTCATAAAAATGGGTAGTGTCACCACAGACAAGAACCAAAAAAGAAACACTGTTCACAAGAAACAACTAAATTTTAAAAAAAATTGTATGCGAAAAGTGGACCATAAACTTAATGTGTAGCATCATCATCATCACTTTATTGTCCCCTTAGGGAAATTTTCCTTGCAGCAAAGTGAAGAAATACGAACAAATCACAGAAGACAACAACCACAATAATCATACTATGACCGTAGCAACAAAAAACACTTAAAGACAATATTAATAAAACAGGCTTAATGATGAAATTAAGCTTGATTACCTTTAAAATTTATCTGAACTGAGCTTGGCTGATGAATGAGTTTTTCCATCTATTGGTTCTTGATTTAGGATGCCTAAATCCTTTCCCAGATGGTAGGAGTTCAAATACCCCRTGAAGTGGGTGATTTGGAGAGTGGATAATGACTTCAGCCTTTTTCAGAACTCTCTTTAAAAAAGTTTCTGTTAGATCAGGTAATTTTTGCTGGCTACTTTTACAGTTTAAGCCTGTTCTTGTCTCCTACTGACAGACTGTCAAACCAGGTGATAAAAGCAAAAGTGAGGAGAGATTCAATCAGTGAGTTACAAAAAAAAAAAGTCATCAATCTTTCGCACACTCCAAATTTATTTCATTTGCGTAGGAAGTGTAGTCTCTGACTAGCTTTTTTATTAACCTTATCCAAATTTTCACTAAATAACAGCTTCTTGTCAATGACAACTCCTAAACATTTATAGGACTGAACACTCTCCACTAGGGTTGGGCATAATCGTACCGTGTGCAATTAATCGTCAGAAAAACATTAATCGATTATTTTTTTGGCACTTGACGTTTAATACGATTAATGCCACCAGGCTGACTGACGGGATTTCTCCTGTCAGTACGCTTGGTGCTCCTCTCCGCTTCAAACATGATGAACATTAAAAAAAAGTTCTCTAATTTATTTATCTATCAACATAATTTAGAATTTGATGTATTGCCTGAAGTCTGTAATTTTTACACAATTTGGAAAAGATTTTTACGAGGAGCAAATCTTTCCCACTAAATTGGTCATGTGACTAGGACGAGTGTTCAGGGACTCCAGGGCATTAATCGTCAAATTAATCGTTATCGGCTTAATACCGCAATTAATCGTGATGCCAACCCTACTCTCCACACGCTCGCCTTTAATGAGAACTACAGGTGCTGAACTGGACTTCTTCCTAAAATCTATACACATATCTTTAGTTTTTGAGACATTTATTTTCAAATAGCACTTCTCACACCACGTAATAAAATCATCCACTAACATGCAGAGGAGCTTAGTGCAAACGACCTTTAAAGAGAGAACACCCTAAAACGTTCACCAAACTAGTTAGATGATGACCTACCTGAGCTGTCAGCCACTTTGTACCGACATGGACCCTCTTCTTCACCCTTTGCCGTGGCGAGAGCCGCCTTGAAAGCCTGAGTGACGTCTCTGAAGAGACGAAGCGTGGGTTCTTTCCTCATAGCTGCTTTCCAGCCTTCAATCATTTTGTCTGTGATTTTGATCGTCTCTGTTGTCTGCTTGGACTTCTTTGAACCCTCCTTGCCTTCTTCCTCATCCCCATCCTCATCCTCGTCACCAGAGCTGGCTTCCTACAYGCAGGACATCACACACCTTTTGAATATTTTCATTTTAGAACATCGCTGTGACAACACACACCAGTGGCCGACATACCTCCAGTACAGATGGTAGTTTGTGGTACGTTTTCTCATCCTCATCCTCAGAAGTGTCCGTGTCATCAAAATTTAGGAGTGACTGGTCGTTCTCTTGCAGAAACTTGTAAAACTCTGGATCTTTGCTCTGTAATCTGGACAGCTGCTCCTTGTGCTGAGAGGCTTTACCCTTCTTGACATTTCTACACATGACATGTTGTATAGAAAAAACGAACACAAATCCAGTAGTGAGTAGTTTGCTCTAAACACATACAACGTGTGTAAATTATCCCAGAGCAATGAACTTACATGTCGGAGTCACTGTCTTTCTTTGTTGTCTTTTGGGGAGATTCTTCTTCAGAATCATCTTCGTTTGGGGACTCAAAACCTGACAACAGGAACTCGTCCATACTCAAGTCCTCCAGTTTTCTACCAGACATTCAGAAGACACACAGTTGTACACGTGTAGACAACATGTTGAAAAGTCCGTTGAGTCAAAACTAAATAAGTTGGTGTCTGAATGTCCAATCCACAACTAGCTGAAAGTGTATTAAAAACAACATACAAATGATTTCCTATAGAGATAACACGAGCTTAACGTGAAGATAACTTTAGATTAGCATTAGCATGACCGGTATATGCTAATGTAGCTAAACACATTCGCACCACWGTTTAGAGACATTTTACTTGAACTCGTGAAAACACGGTTAGGACTGACGGTACCTAACACTTTGTTGTCGGTTATATAAAAGCGAATATTGCAATACACGAGACATTAAAGGTAAAATTCCAGCATACCTTTTCTGTTTCGCTGCCATGCTGTGTCCACGACGAAATACCAAACCACAATACCCATAATCCTCTGGCGTAGGCGTGAACAAATAATTGGTTTTATGTTTCATGACCTAACGTATCGCGGCTTTTCCGTACTATTGGAACTACATATATTCATAAATAAAAATAATTGTCACATAAAAACAAACAAAAAAGACATTCATATATCGGACAAAAACGTTAAAGTAGCTAACAAGTAATAATATCAAATCAGAGGCTGCAAGACTACTGAAAATTTTGTTGAAAGCGTTCATACCAACCTATAAATTTCACAGCAAGAAACCTGCAACGAGAACAAGCAGTGTTTTGATGCCGCACGTGAGGTTAGATTAAATGATAGATTAAATGCTTAGCTGCGTTCACGAGACGCGGAAAAGTGGGGACCTGAAGAGAAATAGGTTTGCTTTTCCCTTTTTTTATCTGTTACTGCACACAACCACAATCCTGGGCAAGCTTGCAAACCGGAAGAAATCATTGCTGTCACAACGACACCGACGACGGCTGCGGGTGAGGACTGTCTACCAAGCAAGCTATCTTGTCAAACTGAGCCAACATTTAGCTAGCTAACAACAATAGACCCAAACAAGCATAAACCTCTTGTTCATATTTTAGCTTAATTTAATTATATAAACATAGTGTGAGTTTATTTACTAGCTTCATTTTTACATTTTTTTTACATTTAAACACAGTGATAATAAGTTTGTTGGTGTATGTTTGTTTTGATTTTCGGGCCAACCGAGCTGCGTTATGTCCGAAGGTACTTTAATCCCCGCCTTTCGTGAAAGTATGGGAGTAAATATCAAACGCACTTTCRTACCTAGCCCAAACAAAAGGTGGCTCTTAAGGCCGCATGTGTCATTTTAATTGACAAGAGATCGTTTATTGAGATTATCAGTACAATTCTTAGATAAAACAATTTATTCAATGTTTCTTTATTTTTACAGCCTTAGATATCAGATGTCTTCCCAGTTTAGTGTACTTTCCAAAATTACATTTTGGGCATTTAACGCGCCACCTTAAGCGATGTCAGCTTTTCGTGCAGTTTTTTTCTTCATTGACGTCAGCGTGTACAGCACAAAACAGAAGCTTTCTTCTTATTTCCTATACTGTAGTCAGATTATGGTCAAACAGCCAGACGATGGTTCCAGTCAAAAGGCAGTCTGACTGCGACAGCTGTTGATTCGTTTTCCATCACTTCAAGGCAGGACACGGTGTGCAAAAGATAACCGCAACAGACAACGACCGGTAAAAAGATATATTACTGCACATTCATTCTTTGCTGCTGCAGCTGATGATAGGTGCTGTTATTTAACATAGATGTCACGGGTGCTGAGGTTTTCTTAGATCATTAAAATGAGTATGATGTGCTGATTAAAAAAATCCAATACTACAACAAACAGCAGAGGTGTTCTCAGCAGTCTTGCTCCTGTCAAGGGAACATAGCTCCTGTGTGAAGATACAGGTGCAGAGACAGGGGGGGGGGGAGATGAGTAACTGTGGTTGTTGTGCTGTCATAATTTGTCTCAACCTATTTTATTTTCGTGTTTTTGTTTGTAGCCTTATTCCCCGAGGATTAAGAGGGGATTGTTCCCTTACAGTGGAGCACGGTTGGTGTGTTTTAATGGTCCATTGTGTTTTGGAAAATCATACCCACCCAGAGCTAGTCGCTAGGCAGCTGTGATGACATTTGAGATGGTGGTCAGTGGGACAGGAGATGGTGTGCAACTAAGAGAGCCACAGAACAAATGGCAGAAATTATTCAGATGCAGCAGCTCTTGGTGAGTTACAGAATTGTGATGTAAAACATAATCTTTTCTGTGTATTTTTAAGTGTGTGACACTGATATTCCGATGTTTGCGTTGGAACTAATTATCTAGTGTTTCTGTCTGTCAAATGACTGATTGGAAAGTATGGACTGGACTTTGTTTCAGATCATCAGCATTGACGACAAGATGAACAGACTTGGGGTGGTAGAAGCAGGAGGTCTGTAAGATATTTTTAAAATCAGATCTCATCTCAGCAATAGGCTGCTGTTGAAGTTGCTGTTCCCTTTTTTTGTAAGGCATCATTGAAGCATAAATTTCAGTATTACAGAAGCCTGTGTTGAGTCCATTGTTTTCTTTATTTAATTTTTTCTAGAATAGTTTCCCTCATCTTGTGCTTCCTGAATTCATTCAAATATTTCTAAAAATAATTTCTTAAATGCTGCATAAGTAATTTCTTAGATAATATTTGTGAAAGTACTTTTAATTTCCCAATTATTATGTTTGACTTTTACTTAAGTACTTGCCAGTGAAATTGATTTTTACCTAAGTATTTTTTTGTGAAGGTATTTTTACTCACTCGATTTACCAGTCGGTAGGTGGGTAGTGACCGAAAGAACAAGATCACGGATACAAGCGGCTGAAATGAGTTTCCTCTGCAGGGTGTCTGGGCTCTCCCTTAGAGATAGGATGGGAAGCTTTGTCATCCGGGAGGGACTCAGAGTAGAGCCGCTGCTCCTCCACGTCGAGAGGAGCCAGTTGAGGTGGCTCGGGCATCTGGTTAGGATGCCTCCTGGACGCCTCCCTGGTGAGGTGTTCCGGGCACGTCCCACTGGGAGGAGGTCCAGAGGAAGACCCAGGACACACTGGAGGGACGATGTTTCTCAGCTGGCCTGGAAACGCTTTGGGATTCCCCCAGAGGAGCTGGCCCAAGTGGCTGGGGAGAGGGAAGTCTGGGTCTCTCTGCTTTGGCTGCTGCCCCATGACCCGACTCTGTATAAGTGGAAGAAAATGGATGGACGGCTGCATAATAATAGTTGTGAATACTGCAATCCAGTTGAAAGTTGTTAGTCAGAAGATGCATTTAGAAAACTGAGGTCGTAGAGGAAACAAATATTTTGTTTTGATTTAATTAGCAGRTTTTTCTAGGAAAAGCGCCTTTCGACTCAATTGTCAGCATAAGATCTAATCACACTTGACACTGTGAAATAATCAAGTCAGCACTTTGCATTGTCTTAGTCAGATTTCTGCATGAGGTTAGACATCACGTCAAAGCTGACAGGATGAAGACTTGAAGTGTGACGGTAGTTACAGTGACTGCTCACGGTATCTGTCATATCAACTTTCCTTTTTTCAAATTACCTTCTTGCAGCCAAACAAAGCTCTTAAAATGTTTAGATATGACACAAAAAACACTTTTATTGAATAAATGCTTTTTAAAAAATGTGTTTATTCAGGTGCTCAGTGTGCGGTCTAGACAGAAGTCCACAACCGCAACCTCAGGCACCATGATGGAGGGGGGCATGCAGCTGCTCAACCGGGATGGACACAGCATCTCGCACAACTCCAAACGCCACTACCATGACTCCTTCGTCTCCATGAATAGGATGCGACAGCGTGGCCTGCTGTGCGACATTGTGCTTCATGTCTCCAACAAAGAAATCAAGGCACACAAAGTGGTGCTGGCGTCTTGCAGCCCCTACTTCCACGCGATGTTTACCAGTAAGTCACCTAGCATTAATACTACTCATACAGCCTGTTGTGGTTTTGTTTTTAATCCTTACGTGTCATTAAGATTTGGATAGGCTCAGACTTTAGTTCTTTATTTTATTGGTATAGGGGTTTATGACTTGTTTTGTGTGCTTGTTCAGTTTTTGCCTGTTCATCTCCTCACCCCTGTGTCTGATGGTCAGACAAGTTGTGAGCCTCTGACTTTCTGCTGACACTAGCCTTTGTAAGAAAATGGTGTCATTTGTTCAGATTTACCTACTAGACTTACTCTTCTCTGACCCAGTCACTAACTAATTCATAGCATCTGAACCAGAAAAGCTCAGTAGATGTGTTTAACTACCGATTGTAGAAATGAAGCAGAGCTTTCTTGCATAATTCTGCTGGAACCAGGTTGGGGAGGGAGTTTAAATATAAGAATCTGAAAAAGCTGACTCCGTTTAAACAACTCATTAAATGGATTGAAAGAAATAAACTGTGCTGACGTTTAGCTGCAGCTCTGTGTACGTTTGCCGATGCCCCGTGTCAGTGTAACTGAAGAGGGAGGTGATTTTTATCAGCTGGAGTTTTAATAAGTTATAACTTTTATAAGGAGAAGTTCAACTTGTCTTGCTTCATGTGGTCATGCAGATGAGATGTCTGAGAGTCGGCAGACCCATGTGACCCTTCATGACATCGATCCTCAGGCTTTGGAGCAACTGGTCCAGTATGCCTACACAGCAGAGATTGTAGTTGGGGAAGGCAACGTGCAGGTAAGGTTGCATTTTTTTAGGTTCATTAAACCAAAGTTTGGCAAATGATGCTATTGCTCCTTACACAAAATTACATTCCTCTCAGACGTTGCTCCCAGCAGCGAGCCTCCTGCAGCTCAATGGGGTCAGAGATGCATGCTGCAAGTTCCTCCTCAGTCAGCTGGACCCTTCCAACTGCTTGGGCATTCGAGGCTTTGCAGACACACACTCCTGCAGCGACCTCCTCAAGTCTGCACACAAGTATGTTCTGCAGCACTTTGTGGAAGTCTCCAAAACAGAGGAGTTCATGCTGCTGCCGCTGAAACAGGTAGGACTGATGCTGTCTCTGTCTGCTGGCATTTTCCCTGTGGGGCATGCCAAAATAATGGTGCATTTGTTTTTTAAGGAAAGAATAAACAAGTGTTGTTTTGCTTACCATGTATTCAAAGCATAGTGTTGCAATTAAGAACTCATTCTGTGAAAGAAACTTCCTCAATTTTTTTTTCAAGTGTTGTGGTTGAACTTGTCTTACTTAAWAATGTCAACAATCGTAAATACTTGACAGGAAATTATTTAACCTGTAATGAACAACTTAAAGTTTGCTACATTTTCAATACATATCTTGAATGTTTTAATCATTCCACTTTGTGACCATTGTTTATTTTATCTGATACATCAACTCACCTAAACTATTACATCTCGGGGTTCAGTGGTGGTAGCACTGCTGTTCAAGTCCTGGAGGTGGTAATTAAGCAAAGCTGGTGACATTTTCACAGCTGCTCTGCTGTTTATAGCCCAAACAACAGTGTTTATCTTTTGTCACATCAATAAGGGCTTCTATTTTGGCTTTAGCTTAAAGGTTTGAAATTATTTAAGCCAAGCTTTTGAAGGTAATTTAGCTTATATTTATCATTCTATTAGTACTGTGTATTTATTCTTAAAAAGTTGTGACAGGCCTGGAGCTTATACCAGCCTACCACGTGTGTTATTAGTTTGTTTGTCAAATTAGCAGGTCAAGTGTTGAGCTGCTCAGCAGCCAACTGATCAGACTGTTCATTTAATTCTTTGTTCAGACTGAACAAAAACTTGATTTGCATTGTTTTCAGTGGAAAAGGATGTCATCAGGCCTGTGGCAAATGAGTATGCCATGGATGTGTTTGGCTCCAGTTGAAATATGGACACACTGGTGTGTTATCAGGACTGCAGTAATGAAGTCAACCCTGAAATAAGAGTTTTACTAACCGACATGATAACTCACAATTTATTTTCAGTCACAGTTTGAAATAGGGACTCCCGCAGTCCAAATAAACATAAACTGTTTTTCTCAGAGCTGTGTTTGGACTGGTGACCTGTCCAAGACTAACTCTGCTTCTCATTTTGTGAGCTGAGACAAGATCCTGTCCTCCTACTGTAGAAGACAGCTTTAATGTGATAAAATGAATACAGAAAAATAAATAAATAAATAATTTTTTTGTATGACAGGCTGTAGGAAAGACAAATGCTATTGAATTCAGCATGTAGAAAGCAAGTGTTCAGTGTTGTCCTTGAAAATATGGTATGGTGCCAATGCAGTGAGTGTAAGTAAGGTGCTTCTGGCAAAGAAAAAGCAGTCAATCACCTTGATTTAATTTAGCAGGTGGGCCCAGCTTTTTATTTTTTTGGCACAACCATGCTACTTTCAGTGTAGGAACAATATTGTCACAATGTTTTGTTCTGATAACGATGGCTCTKCAAAGACATCTTGTCCTTTTTCAGATTTGTTATGTAATTTACTTGTTATTAATTAATAAAGATCCTTTTACAGTTCAAGATAAACTTACATTTTCCTAGACCTAATAATATTTTGGAAAATTTTATCACTGTAACCAAATTTGTAAAGTGAATAAGTTTCTTTTTGTGTCACTTTTTCAATTTCTAATCTTTCATTATGTTTGATCTTTTTAGTCACATGGCAATTTAGTTTTTTAGAGTCTATAAGTAATTTATTGGGTTATTTTAAGTTTAATGTTCACCACAATCTGTAGGGAAGAATTATAGGATTTTAAATGCAATGACAGCTTCTCAGATGCCTGAGTCTTTCAAAGTGAAGGTGATTTAAAAGTAACAAACATCTTAAAAATAATTATTAAAAAAAAACTGTAGTGAAAGATGGGTAAAAGAAATACACTAAATTCCACAATGTTTCTGTTTTTTAAAAGCTTTGAGTGTGTGGGTACAATCCATTAAATCAACAACTTAAGCAAATTAAAGTGCAACCAGGTAAAATTAAAAGCACACTATTTTCTTAAATTCCATTTTTCTTTCTTGATTGGCCTTCTACCTCATTCTGTCTGCATCTGTTTCGAGCAGATCATAAATCTGCACCACATCTGAATTTATGTACCGTCTCCTCTAAAAGACTCTGAGCTTACATCGCTGTGAGATATGCCCCATTTTTGCCTTCATCTGTGTGGAAAGTGGAGAGGCGTGACAGGATTGTGACTAGTCAGCGTGGTTGGGGTTCATTAATGCAGCATGACATGCGTGACATTTTGAAGCACGATGGCTGCATCTTACTTTGTGTGTGTGTGTGTGTGTGTGTACTTGTTTTGCCTACAGAGTGAGGACCATGTTAGGTTTTTAATCAACAAAGTGAGGTCGTTTTTGGAAAGTGAGGACCTTTTTCCGGTCCTCACTWTCTTTGCAGCTCTACTGTGCTTTACTAGTTAGATTTAGAGGTATGGTGTGAATTAGGTTTTGGTTCAGCTTAGTGTTAACTATACACCAGTAATGGTTAATTTTAGGGAAAACATCTGGGTTAGGCATAAATACAGTTACAAAAATGAATGGAAGTCAATACAAAGTCCTCAGTTTAATGAATACAAGGGTGTGTGTGTGTGTGTGTGTGGACGGGTTTTTCATACAACGTGGGGAATTTTTCCCAAAAAAGCAACCTTGTGGGGACCAAAGTGAATCGTGGGGACCAATGCCAGGTCCCCATGGGTCCAAATGCAAATTACGAGTGTGGGGTTAAGTTTAGGACCAAGGTTTAGGTTMGTTTTAGGGTCAGGTTAAGGCTATAAAGTCTAAAAAAATGAATCGAATTAAATTGAAGGTCCCCTCAAGGTTCAAGAACAAACGTGTGTGAGTGTGAGTGTGAGAGAAGACATCTAGACATAGGTGAGACCTTCGTCGTACATGCTTCCTAAATCTCTGTTGCATCTTTCAGTACAAGGACAGCTTTCACAAATGTAAACAGAGCTAGTTCTGATTTTACATTTCCTCTACATGTTTGCAGCCCTTGGTCTGTTTATTTGATGCAGTATGTGCATGCAGCTGTAGCTTTGACTGCAGGGTGGGGCAGCAGCAGTTTCTCTGTGTGTGACAGTGGATTAGTGGAGGCTGTGGTCCTCTGAGGCAGCTAAGTGTTGCCTTGATGTGACTAGGCAAGATGACCGCTCCAGCAGCTGGCTGTTCTGTTCCCTTCCAGCCTCGCCAGATTAGAGTTGAATTGGGATCGGTGCCAGACAGCCACTCAGACTGCTGCATTTGTTGTACCACAGATATACACAAGTACTTGTGGCTGAAAGCTACACACAGAGATCATGATATAAAGCACAAGACTTTCTGTGTGCACGTTTATCTTATTAAAACTTGACTGATTGTATTGGAGGGAAGCTTTAAAATGATGAGGCAAAGACAGGAAGAAAGCTGGAGAGGCAGGAGTTTAGCTGAGATTAGATTTAGCACAGAAACTAGGATTGTCGGTTAAAGCTGTTGACTTCCTGTTTGTTGCCATTTTTCCCACAAAAACTGCTGCAAGTGCTTTTTAATGGTCATTTTTAAATTAAGCGTAGTGACTTTTCAGATGGTTAATATTTTAAGTTCAATGAAAAAAAAAAACAATTTGGTCTGTCTGTCCCTCTTTGTCATGCCGGTCCAGGTCCTGGATTTGATCTCCAGTGATAATCTAAACGTCCCGTCCGAAGAGGAGGTGTACCGAGCCGTGTTGAGCTGGGTGAAACACGATATAGATGGGCGTAGACAACATGTGCCTTGGGTAAGACTCTTCTCACCTGTCAGGATTTCCCTACACACACTGTTTTCTGTTTTCCAGTGTAAAACACGTTTCTTCTGTTACTCCTGACCTTAACTCACTCTCACGTCCTCGACTCTGTGRCATCAGCTGATGAAGTGTGTGCGGCTGCCGCTGTTGAGGCGAGACTTCCTGATGAGCAACGTCGATACAGAGTTGCTGGTGCGTCACCACTCGGAGTGCAARGATCTGCTGATCGAGGCTCTCAAGTACCACCTGATGCCCGAGCAGAGGGGAGTCCTGAGCAACAGCCGGACACGCCCGCGGCGCTGTGAGGGTGCCAGTCCTGTGCTCTTCGCCGTTGGTCAGTGTGCCCCTGAAGGTACCCATTAGGGTACACTTAGAACATTTGTCTCACGTTTAGTTTCTTATGTCGAAAATGTAAAGACTGTTTAATAAAATTCGTTTGGTGACACAGGTGGCGGCAGCCTGTTTGCTATTCATGGAGACTGTGAGGCGTATGACACCCGGACGGATCGCTGGCACATGGTGGCATCCATGTCCACCAGGCGGGCACGAGTAGGTGTGGCAGCTATTGGGAACAGACTTTATGCTGTCGGAGGGTGAGTCGATTAAAAACTGTCGTCTTGACCAATTATCATCAACTAGTCTCCATCTGATTTTTTTAAATATATTTTTAAAATCTTATCTGTTGAGGTATTTATGGGGCGGGTGTGGTGCAGTGGTAAGGCAGCCRACTTGGGACCAGAAAGTCACAGGTTTGACTCCCCACCACACCCACAGGTCGTGGTGTCTTTGAGCAAGACATCTAATCCCTAAATGCTCCCCAGTAGTGCTGCCACAAACAATTATTTTTACAGTTGWTTAATCACGTTATTTTTTTTTGATCAGTCGACTAATCGGATCATACGTTAATTGAATATAAAACATACAGCTTATTGCGCCAGAATGCAGCTGCTATTATATAACCATSGTTAGATTTTAGCTATATGCTAACTAAAAATAATYGCTGTGGAAGGYAAGTTCTGCTCTGCAGATATTRMACAGGTTTCTCTTTCATTTTCTTAAAATGATCCCACACTTTGAGCTCTGTTGTCAGGTAGCCATGATACCAGAGCCTGTCTGTATAATGTCTTGTGACGTCCACGGCCTACCCCAGTTACCACTACTGTGCATGTGTGTCAAGGACAGAAAGGCAGATGCAGCAGTGGAAGGTGTCAAAGCAGTTTGGAGAGAAAAACAAAGTAAAAAAAACTAATCGACTATTAAGTTAGTCGTTGACTAAACATGGCAGCCCTACTGCACAGGCGCTTGCATAGCTGCACGCTGCTCCACTTGTGTGTCTCTCACAGGGCATGCTTTGATGACGATGCATAGCACGTTGTTCTTATTTTTGTTGTTGTGAGTTGTAGTTTAGCAACTGTTAGACTCGCATTGCATCTTTCCTCAGAGAGGGTTCTGCCAAAACAATGCTACGCTCCAAACCCTTTCTGTTCACTTTTCTCTTAAGATATGATGGCACTTCTGACCTTGCAACCGTGGAGTCCTACGATCCCATCACTAATGCCTGGCAACCAGAGGTTTCTATGGGAACAAGACGGAGCTGTTTGGGTGTAGCTGTTCTGCACGGCCTGCTGTACGCTGCTGGAGGTTACGATGGTGCCTCCTGCCTCAACAGGTACACAGACTTGTGTTATGGAAATGATCACTGTGCACGTCACACTTGGTTCGTCCGTCTATTGGTCCTTTATGTGCCACTTGTTTGGGAGTGGGATGGTGGGGGCTGCAGTTTGAGCAGAGAGACCCTGACAGCGCTTCTTTCCACAGCCACCTCCTCCAGCTCTTCCAGGAGGACTTCAAGGTGCTCTGAGGCCAGCTGTGAGACATAGTTTCATAGACAGATTTGGAGGTGCTGATTCTCATCTCAGACTAAGTATTTCTTTCCCCGCCTCAGCTGCCTGGCAGTTTGCCAGAATCTTCTTGGAGCTGATGAAGAGTTTCTATTTAAGGCCTCACTGAACTCCTCCCACATCTGAGCCTTTGCCTCAGCAACAGCCAGGGCGGCAGCTCGCTTGGCCCGCTGATACTTTTCACCTGTCTCTAGAGTCCTGCCGGCCAACGAGGCATGATGGGACTACTTCTTCAGCTTGATGGCCTCCCTTACCCAGGGGGAATATGGCCACCACTAGAGGCTCCAACAAGCTGGCAGCCACAGCTCAGGGCAGCCCCTCAATAATGGAGGTGCGAAACATTGGCCACCCTCACTCGATGTCCCTCCCTTCTGCTGGGATGCTCTATCGCAGTGGTTCTATTGATTTTGAAAATTATTACATTGAGATCCTTGCAGATTTTTATTTTGGTTTTGTTTTTTTAACAAAACTGACGGATTTCTTCCCTAAACGATTGTTTACTTTAACTGGATTGTATTTACAGGCTTTCAGCTCATGTAGTCATTTAATACTATTTATATTCAAATTTACTGAATTATATTTATCACAGGTCAGAGCTACACTGCAGGTGGAGATGAGGTCCAGCTGCGTCTGAGCCTCTGTAAACAATGGTCAAATGATCTCACACAGTTTTGTTGTGCGTGTGAACACACAGTGTTACGGTGGAAATACTGCGAGGTGCTTTCAGAAATATATTTAATCCTCGGTGGAAAATAGTCAAACACTGATGGTATTCCTGAGAGCGAGCACCTGCCCTGAAGGCTCGGTTATAGTCGTGCTTTGGACTCGGGGAAGGCATGCGCGCGCACCGTCTCCAGAGAAGGAGGTGCTCCTTACGTTGTAGTTTTTTCCAAAAGGACATGCAGCACTACACTTTATAACTTGTGAAATGTTGTAAACGCTTGACAAACTGAATGCTGTGACGCGTTGGCAGCCTTTGTGGAGTTACTCAAGGCTGTGCGCACCCGCTGTCAGTCAGACAACACGACCCGCCCTCCTCTGATCTGATTGGGTAAAACCTTGACTGTGGCTCTCTCTGTTGGTTGAAAGAACAGTCCGTTTAAAATCTAAATTTTTCTTTTTCTCTTTCCATTTTTAATGATTGTCACCTGTCACGGAGGAGAACTTTACAACCAGGAGGCGGGATCTGGTTGTCCGAACCTAAACAATGATTATGCCGACCTCAGAGGTGGTACATTATGCCCCCCTGACAAAGGCTGACAAAGATTTTCCTCTTTCAGTGCAGAACGCTATGACCCTCTGACCAGTACATGGACTTCCATTGCTGCCATGAGCACCCGAAGGAGATATGTACGAGTAGCAACTCTGGGTAAGAATATTTGTTTTGAATGCCTGTTCTTTTACATATTTATATTTTGCCATCTATAATTTATTATCAGAGATGAAGAGGGAGTTTCTACCTTGGTATGTGTCTGCTAATATTTATGTTTCCCTCCAGATGGCAGCTTGTATGCAGTGGGAGGATATGATAGCTCCTCACATCTGGCAACGGTGGAGAAATATGACCCTCAGGTAAAATCCTGATAAATTTATCATCATAATGTTAAGCTTGCGTTTTGCCAAGTTCCTTTATCATTAAATCCTAATAAAATCATAAGCTATAGCTGAATGTACAAAACAAGCACATCAGAAATCATGTTTTGGTTCTACGCGCAGAGCAACACGTGGACGGCCATCGCCAACATGCTGAGCCGGCGCAGCAGCGCGGGGGTGGCTGTGCTGGACGGCATGCTGTACGTGGCGGGGGGGAACGACGGCACCAGCTGCCTGAACTCAGTGGAGCGGTTCAACCCAAAGACCAACACCTGGGAAGGAGTCGCCCCCATGAACATACGCAGGTCAGCCAGCAACAGGAACCCTTATTAGCTCAAGTACTGCAGACCAGTTCGAGTTCAGTGACTTTTAAAACTCTGATGCATTAATACAAAGGAAGTCACTCCTAACTATCATCAGTGTGGGGACCACAGGAATATTAAATGCACCAGAACAGGTCAGGAATCAGCTTGTAGCCAAATGAAATGTTGCTTTTATTACTGTGTTAAAAATTTACAGAGTTTAAAAGCTGAAGAGCTTATTGTACTTACTTGAGAGACGGAACTAGAAAATGTAAGAAAGGAGCTGACAAACCACCTGGGATGGGTCCAGGGAATGTAATTAAACGAGATGCACCTTAGCCAGCTGCACCATCAGGATGACCCAGTTGTACTCCTAGAGAATGCTTTTTATTCAGGCATCATTTTTGAGCTGCTGTGCAAACGTGACACCTTGCAGACAAACCAGTCTTGCCTGGCTGAGTGACTCATTCTAATCAAAATGCCAACAAATATTGGCCGACAGTGATTTCACTGCCTCGTCCTGTTTTTGGTCACCGCACTTGTAAGCAAACCATGTCGATGTATCTCTCTAATAACACAGTGTTAGAAAACCAYGATGAGACATCCACACCCCAAAATATAGTCAGATAGCTTAATCTTGTTGTCAGGAGATGAGCGTTCTTCTCTGAAATTCTCTAAAGTAAGTGAAAGATAATAATTTCTTTGAAATTCTGCTGTCTAACTGTCTTTTATGGAGCTTATCAAAAGGGAGCCCAGCTGAAGATATTTTGCTGTGCCAAATCTTCTCTGTTTAAAGCAAAAGATTTCAGGCTTTTCCGTGTCCTTTTCTACTACTTAAACCTTCTCAAGTCATAAACATCAAAAAGCTTTCCTCTCCGAAAAAGTCGGTTGTGTTTATTTCATGGAAGATGAAAGCTAGAATTTGCTTTGTGAGTGACAGGACAGGCATGCTTGTTGCACCCTTACAGCATTGTGTTGTACACGATTTGCATCAGGGAAGGAGATTCGGAGATGTAGCAGTCTGGCAGCGGTCGTTGAGATCACATCAGTCAATTCTCTTCCTACATGAACGCAGAGATGCAGGCTTGGTTTAAGAAGAGAAAATCGGTATAACGTAGGAGCTGAGAAACCAGAAAACAGCTGACTCTGCAGCTTCAAGAATAACTCAAACATGACCCATCACATCGAATTGACGAATAAGTCCTGAAGTGGTATGTGGAGGAATAGGCAGATAKCGGCCATTGATTAAAACATTTACATTTGCACTTTGTCAAAATAGAATGAACAAATGCTTTATCAGTGGATCATTAGAGGAGGTACTTTTTTTTAGCAGTAGCCAAAAAAAAAAAAGATTTTTGGAACAAATGCCTTTTTAAATTTTTTGTTACAAGCCCTGTGTGCTAACAAAGCATTTTTTTATTTCAGCTGGGAAATCTCAATGTCTAAATACTATTTGAGGTTTCCTCTTTGAAATTACATCAAAAATCTTTATTAGAACAACCTAAAATAGGATTTAGGCTAACCATTATTACTATTTGTATAACTATTAAACTCATGATGTCAGGATGATCTAAATATCATAAGAGCAGAAATATGAAAATGTGCTGAAGTAATTTTGACCAGATTTGACCTAATCCTCCTTTTGATGTGATGGGTCACATATAGTATATTGTGTGGCTCTATATACATCGTTCAAAATATCACATTATATTGATCACTGATTGTCACCATTTTTATAACC